>NC_066363.1:48644529-48802029 GCF_013377495.2 Cygnus atratus
CATCCAGTAAAAGCTTGAATGTTGATTTTAATGCTAAATCTATCCACTGGCTTATACTCTGAACTGAGGCAAAAAAGAAGGGAAAAGATCAAACTTGTTAAGAATGACAAACTTGTTACTTCAAGGGTACAGTCAGAACTAAGCAAACTATCTTAGTTATGATTACTATGTTCAGCCTATATGAAAACAAACACTACGTCCCGATATGTATAGAACTTTTCTTTCTCTTTCCCTCTAGATTTTCATCCCCGTAGACTAAGATTCAGGTCATGTGACTCACAATGGTTACTGAGCCTCTGATACTTAGAAAATAGCATCAGATACTAATCGCACTGATTAAAAAGGTCCATATATGAAAACAATGTTTCTCTAGGTAAAGAGATCCCAACAACACAACCAATATACTTTGAACATACACAAAAGTCAATCTCTATTCTTCCTCTTAGAATTCTTTTCCAGCACACACACAAAAAAAAGACAGAATTCAGAAAACACGAAAAGAATTAGTCAAGTTATGGAAATGTATGAAAAATAAAAATAATATAAGTTTCTTTCCTATTAACTGTTAAAATTATTAAGTAAATATATTAGGCACACCTGACTTTCTACACAGCCTGTTTCAGTCTCTACGCTTTAGAACAGTAAATTCTGTAAGCTGTAAAATCTGAATCCGCATCTTTACTAAGGAAATCACGCGGAACAATTCCACAATTAAAGGTTTCCATTTCCAATAAAATTCACTCAGTAAGAAGAAATGTACACATAAAATCAGTGACAACTGTGCTACACTGCTGTTACGAAAAAAAAAAAAAGAAAAAAAGAACATAACCCTAATGGAGAAAAACATGTAAATGGTGTATTTCCATGATTCTGGTGTATTTCCATGATTACAGTATTTTGGTTACCGTTTTGGCTTGCACTGCTGCCAGCAAAGCCTCACAGATACTGTGATACATTATGAAGGTGGTGCAGCTCTAAGTGGTCAGATGAGTATCATCTGAGAGCCGGAGCCCATTTGCCCCTACCCTCTCCATCTCAGAGCAGCTGCTTTTTGCTTTTTTGCTTTTTTGATTAACTCTGAAAGGCAACAAAACTGTACGGATCAACACAAGTGAAAAAAGCAAACTCCAGCAACTGATTAGCAGCAGTGGAGACAGCAGCTGAGAGGAAATGGCCATGGACTGCCTCTTAGCAGCTCACTGGGACAACTGAACAGCAAACCTCCCTTTCACATTATCTTCTGTAGAATGATAAAATTTCAAATGGTTTATATATTTTACCAAAAAATATCAGTTTTAGCCTGATTTGCTACAGGTAAAATACACTATTTCTGGTGAACAAGCAACAAGTTATTGCTATTTCATAACTTGATCTACTTTTAAAAAGAGTTGCTTAGACTGTTTTGTGAGAGTAATCTGTTGTACAAACTGCTGCAGAAATGGTGTTACTTCACAGCTGATCCTTAAACACTGTCGTGAAGTAACACTGAGCTGACTTTTAACTTCTTCACTATAACAGAACAAAATGCAAACAATTTTAAATAAGAGTCTCCAAAATGGGAAGTGCAGTATCTCAGAACATCATCAAGTAAAATTCTTGGTGAAAACAACGAAAATATAGCATTCCAAGTCAGGTATGGCTTATGGCTAGTCCTTTCCATTCTGGAACATGTAATTTTTATCTTCCTGTATCCTCATGAATTTAACGTTGTAGGAATTTTACAGCCAGGAATAAAGTCTTAGGCTTAGTGAAATCAATGGATGAGTTTGTCAGTAACTCTAAAATACATAGTAAACCCAGAAATTTATCCACAGTGATGTTAGAATTCTAACTATCAAAAAGCCATGCTCTTGCTTGTTCCCTTTCTCTCCTCCCATTATTATTTTGTAAACGAAGATATCTAGCTACCCAGGTAATCTCAGAAAAGTTAAATGTATATATGTGTATATATATACACCCACATACATACACACACTTGAAACAAGATTCCATTCCAAGCAGCTTTCAAAGTTGGATACTAGTAACTGCACAGTTTTAGAAGTTCATATCTTCTAGGGGATCAAAACTAATGAAAGCTAACATGGGATGCATTCTTCTGAGCTCGAGCCCATTACTTTTCACCCTGTAACTTTTTGAAGAATACTGGCTGCATTGCTTAATATATAGAGAAAAACAATAGTAGCTGGACTGCCGGAATTTTCACTAGCTAAGAGCAACATTGTATCATTCAGTGATAGTATCAATGATCAAAGATGTTCAATTGCCATTAGAGAGTTCCACAGTTCTATAACAATTATTTTGTTTAGAATTAAGTTGTATGTTGTTGCACATAATTTGCCTTGCAGTAGGATTGTAAACAGAAAGTGATGGAGAAGCGTTGATTCAACATCCATGTTCCAAGTAGCACAGTACCACCGACAGTATAAAAGACAACTGTTCATTTCAGTACTTCAGCAGCAGCTAGGTTGACTGACTCTGAGGCTGTAAAGCAATGCACTGCACCACGCTATGTGCTTCACTACAAAATTATAGGTAGCCAGAAAAGATCTATCACATGACTTAGCACGCCAATTGCACAATGTTTAATTGTTGCTTTCAGAACAAATTGGAAGTTACGGCACAAGTTATTCTGGGACTTTAACTTGTGAACTGATACCAGGTCACAACATGGAACAACAACTTATTCTCTGTCCCAGTGATACAACAGCAAAGTAGTTAGGCAAGTGATTATGAAATTATTTTCTGTGTGCCAAAGAGTACACCTTAGGACCAGGTTTGCCCCAAGGCTACAGGCATCGTCCCATGCATGCATCCAACTATAACTATTGACTATGGATTTCAGACATAACTTATAACATACTAAGTTGTGTGAAAAGTGAAGTCCAATACCTCAAACACAGTCATTTACTTATTTTTTTTCCTCTGATCTTGCGTACCTTGGTTTCCTGTTTGTATTATTACCCTTTTATTACTTATGGAATGTAAAGGAGAAGACTATAAAAAATACACAGCTAAGGAATAAGCAGATGTTATAGCTGGAGCTTTCTAAACATTTTACCCCATGTCTTGGGAAGCTGGAGAAGTCCCCCTGACTGGAAGTTAGCCAACACTATAGCTATCTACAAGAAGGGCATGAAAGACAACCCAGGAAACTACAGACCTGTTAGTCTAACCTCAGTACCTGGAAGTTATGGAGACTATTATCCTGAGTGCTACTGAAAGGAATTTAAAGAACAAAGAAATTATCAGGAACAGTCAACACAGGTTCATCAAGCAAAAGTCCTGCCTTAGTAATTTTATAAACTTCTACAATAAAGTTACCTCCTTAGTGGATGAAAGGAAGGTAGGTAGTAGATGTAATCTTTCTGGATGTTAGTAAGGCTTTTGATACAATCCCTCACAGCATCCGTCTGGACAAATTGTGTAACTGTGAGCTGAGCAGGTACATTCTACGCCGTGTGATGAACTGGATGAATGGTAGAGCTCAAATAATCACAGTGAATGGGGCTACATCTGGATGGCGGCTGGTCACTAGTGGTGTTCCCAAGTTCTTAGTTCTAGGGTCGGTTCTGTTCATCATTTTTATCAATGATCTGGATGCAACAGTTGAACACATCCTTAGCAAGTCTATTGACAATACTAAACTGGAAGGTGCTGTTGATTCCCTGGAGGAATGAGAGGCCTTGCAGAAGGATAATCTGGACAATCATCAGTGGCACGAAGCTAAATGCCAGATTCTGTACAAGGGACAGAGTAATGCAGGTCACAAGTACAGACTGGGAGGCAAGTGATCAGAGAGCAGCCCTGTAGTAAGGGATCTAAGGGTGCTGTTTTACAGTAGGCTCAATATGTGTCAACAGCATGCCCTGGCAGCCAAGATCTCCACAATATAAAAAGGATCTTAAGATACTTGTAAGTATCCAGAGGATACTTTTACAAAGCTGGTAAAAGGGCTGGAAGGTATGTCCTATGAGGAGAGGCTGAGGACACTTGGGTTGTCTAGTTTGGAGAAAAGGACGTTAAGAGGTGACCTCACTGCTCTCTACAACTCCCTGAGGAAGGGAAATGGAGAGGGAGGTGCTGATCTCTTCTCCCTGGTAACCAACATCTGCAAACAGCACAAAGATGCACCTGGTGAGGTATAGACTGAACATTATGAAAAATTTCTTTACCATGAGGGTGGTGAAATACTGGAACAAGCTTCCTAGAGAGGTGGTTGATGTCCCATGCCTGTCATTGTTCAAAGGGCATTTGAACAATGCTCTCATTAATATGCTTTAACTTTTGGTTATCCCTGAAATGGTCAGGCAGCTGGACTCAATGGCCTCTGTAGGTCCCTTCCAACTGAACTGTTCTATTGTAGTGTAAAAAACCCGCGACGTGCTAGTTTGCATTAAGTGAATTCTGACCACCCATGTACTCAAAGGCTCTAATCAAGACTTTCAGTCTTCACTAAGTCTTTGCTCTCCACTCTTAAGACTTTTTATAATGTTTTAATATAGTGTTAATGTTTTTTTAATTAATTTGTGTTTTTTAATATAAATGCAGCATTCTTCCAGCTGTCTATATATAAATGAAAACTTCATTTCCACAACGTGGAGCTATACTTTTTTCATACTAGTCATCTGATGATCGAAATCCCTTTGCTATTTCAGGTAATGGAGTTACTGGCAATGAAAGTAGTAAGATACATTATTTCTGGCTGAGAGTGAAGGTCACGGAAATTTTGCTCCTGGTTTAGAAACATTGCTGACAGTTTCCAAGCATTAACATTGCTATGTTCTAATCCACATTTGGGAATAACAAGGGTGGCTGCTCTGCTGTTCAGCCATTCCTTTCTAATCTTTTTAGAAAAGATGCCTTTTGTCCTCCTCCTCATCTAACACTGTTCCATCTACCTCACCTAGACACTTTAGCCTTTAGGGGTGGGTGAGCTGTTCAGTTGTCACTGTGCTAACTGTTACACATGAAGTTTCCCCCTCCTCTACCTCATATCTTTTGCTTTATCCCTTTCCTTTGCTCAGATGAGAGCACAGAGAGAGGAAAGCACTAGTATTATATTTCATGCATTTCCTTCATGGTCTAATCCCAGCAATTCTCCCTTACTGCAAAAGGGGTATTATACTTATCAGGAATCTGGTGCTCAAGTACTTTCTCAGACTGAAGCTCTGGGCAGAGGGGGCACAAACTCAATTTGGGGACTACTTACTACTTGTAGGAGACAGCTTTCTCAATTTTATCGCATACAAAGAAGACTTTTAGGAGGATTAAGTACAGCAGCCCATACTGCAATAAAAAAGTACTACATGAGCCCCTTTTTTTCCCTTATAAATCCTTGAAACTTGTCACTAAGAGACACACAACATTTTTTAAAGAAGTTTCTGCCTTTATGTTTGTATCTACATGTACACAACCAAACCAAGACTATGAACAACATTAAAATCCTAATTTAATAATTAAAACATGCAAACAAATTTACCAGGCCCCTATACAACAGTGGAGCAGCAGAATAAAGTCACTGTTTCTATGGCTCTTCTGAAGCTCCCTAGGTAACAGCAAACTCTTGTTTGTATTATCTGTCAGAGGACTTCATGGGGCACTTTCTTCACTCACACTGGTGAGACTTAAATAAAACACACAACAAAGGCAACAACAACAACAACAAAACACAAAAGGGAAAAACACGAGTTCTCAGATTTTTGATTTGTATTAAAAACAGTCACAAGACATGCAGTTTTTAGCCTTCAGGCTAGCTCACAATTAGGTTAAAACAAACAAACAAACAATATGACTATTTAAAGAACATTGCAAGTTACTACTAAGTTTTGTGGCTGATGTTAAGACAAAACAGCAAATGTAGGTTTCCATAATATAAGGCAAAGGGAAAAAAAAGTGTTTTGAATGCACTGAGGATTAGCAATATAAAAACTATTTTGTAGTAGCACAGTAGTCAGATTACTTGCTATATCTCCTTTACAGACACTACTTATTACTCAGTAACTCTATTTAACATAATTTCTACTTATTTTCATGCATCCCAGTGTACATTCTAAAAATCCAAAATCTAAATCTAAAATTGTATTACATAGACCAAGTCATTTTAGTATTTCAATCTTAGTACACAAAATATGTCTTTTCAAATTCATTTCTTCTTCCTCCAAATACACTGTTGTTTGTTTTTTTTTTTAACTTTACCCCCAAAATCTGTTTCCACTAATGAAAAGGTCACCTTTGCAGAGGGGATGTGCTAACAATCTTGCTTTCCATGAAGACCAAAACTGAAAGAGCAATTTTAAATTTAGATAGCAAAAACTATTCCACCCTTTAAATAGGTAAGAATGAGAGAACAGTGCAAAATTGCCAGACTAAATAAATAAACAACCTCAAATTTGCTAATTTCTCTCTGGGTTAATTAACAACAAAAAATGACCTTTATCACTGACAAGTCCAACTTCATCCAGAAAGACAAGGTTTAAGAATATCTACCCAAATTGGATTGATTACTGATTATGGCATTGTGAAGAGCACAATTCGGTTGTTTGTTTGCTTTTCTTTCTTTCTTTCTTTCTTTCTTTTTTTTTCTTTTTTTTTTTTCTTTTTTTTTTTCTTTTTAAACAGGCTGGAACTGCATTCCTGAGTAAGCTGATGTGACTGCCAATGAGGTGGAATGCATATAGCCATTACACTATAATAATGTTGATGTTACCATTTCTACATTTATCTAAAGCACAAAACATTTATCATTTTAGACTGAAATTAAGCCTCGCCAGAAATCATTTTTCTTTATGCACGAACAGGTCCATGTATTTCACAGTTTATGACATGTAAGTTTGCTTAAACTTATTTCAGTCTTCTACTCAGTGTTTATAGAGCAGGTAGGTCTGCATCTCTAAATTTTAATATTGGCTTCTATCCTTAAGGAAGAAAATGAAAAAATTGCCATTAGAAAAACCCAGCTCATAGTACAAAGTACAACAGTATCGTTACACTCCAGTAAGAAATACAACTGAAGGAACTATCTTACAAATAATATTTCAATGAGGATAGGAATAATGAAAGAGCCCTGTCCGTGGGTATCTTGCCACAGAAATTCCAACTTGGCAATGTAAATGGAGAAACCTTGATCTCAGTGTTTGCTTCCTCCCAAAGCTATGTTCTGAACAAGAACATAACACATTTTACAACAAAATCTCTAGAGTATTATTTTCATTTTTTTTCCAAAGAGCGACAAAGAGATAGCCTGCTATTTAAAAAGAGTTCAAATACAGTATTTGGAACAATTATTCTTTAAAGAAGAAAATGCAGACTTATTTCCTCTGGACTTAGCAGTAATACCACAATTACCAATTAATTTCAATTTTGTTTCAGGAACAATTAGGTGCAGATTATTTATCTATTTATGTTTAAATGTTTGCACCTCTAATCTCTCAACTCTATTAACCCATAATATATCTATATATATATATATATATATATATATATAACCCATAATATATCTATATATATATATATATATATAACCCATAATATATCTATAATCTCAAAGATTGTTTTAGACTCCTTTTGCTCTCCTCCTGGCTCTGAATCCTACATACCTAATCCACCAGACAAATGTTATCATCAGGGTTGAGAAAACAGAGTCCCGTTCCCGAATACACAGAGAAAGAGAGAGCTGACTTCTGGTCAGCTGGTCTGGTACACCAGACAGAGCTGACTTCTACCATTCTCCTTGTACTGCTACCTGCTGCAAGGCTAACTAGGACAGAATATTACCTATAGGCAGTGTCATATGTTACAGAAGTATGCAAACTGATCTCACCCCATGGTAGAAGATGTAGACACAACAGAATGTTAATTCCATAGAAAGGTAGAATTAAAAATGCATGTTACAAAATGTTGGTAATTATTGTTATTCTTTATAATGACGTACATTTTTTATCAGTTACTCATTTGTGATGGCAGAAAGCGTTCTACTGTTTTCAGTTCCCAAATCCTTTGTTACTAATCACACTTGTAGACTACTGCTTTAAATAAGGATATTCTGTTCACAGAGGGAAAAAATCCTCACCAATATAATTGTTGAGCAATTGGTGCATAAAAGATTAATTTACACATTTACAGAGTAATGTGAAAGACAGTTGACACATAATGGATGCAACTGATGTAGAAAACAGGCTCTAGAGAAAGTCTTCACCTGTTCACTATACAGCAAATTTCAGAAATTTTGGAATATTCAACAGAACAACTAACAAGACAGAAAAATTTAAAGCAAGCCATTTTACATATACTATATTAAACATAATTCCTCACGTTTAGTAGATACCTAGCAGCTAAATATGGTACAAAGAACTGATAATCTCTGAGAAACAAATTAATATGTATTTGGAATATTGCACATTTTAATATTACAGTGATTCCTCAAAAGTCCTTTGGAAAACAAACAAGTAGAGTTTAGTTATACAAGCATCACCTGTCTCATCAGTGGCAGACAAAATGCTATTTAATAGCATAATTTCTAATTGTTCTCAAACTGATACTACAATATATGCCAGATGATATTATTGGAATTTGTGTGTGTATGTACATGTACACAAAGAACATTTTGCTTCTTTAGTGCTTCATGAAAATTTAAATTTTATTTACATTCCCATTGAAGATAAAAGAACAGCTTACAATCATTAGCAACTGTAATATTAAGGTATTATGAAAGCAAAGGTGGTACAGGTATCGTCATAATGGTCAAGACCATGCTGCACCTTGTCAATATGCTATTGGAGCTCTTTATTGCAGGTTTATCTGCTACTTAATGTTTTGCAGATGAAAACTTAGAACAACTATTTTAATACTAAGAGCAATTTTGAAAATATTGGTAAATACTGGTACCCTTTATCGTACTTTTCAGTTTGAAATATTCATATAAAAAATTGTAGCAAGCATTTACATTGAGTACACCTCCAGAATCTGTTGAATTTGAGTACACCATGTTACATTTATACATACTACCCTATCAATTTACCATATTAAATAATTTCATTTTAAACAACTGTATTATTTATTAGTCTAAAGATGTTCAGAATTCTTAAGGAAAGATTCTGTTACTAAAGGGATCCTCTTTGTATCAGATAGAAAAGTAATTATGAACCATAAACATTGTGCTTCCATTTTACTCAAATATTTTAAAATGTATATTACAAATATCTAAATAATAGAAGGCCGCTTTAATATACGTAATGGTACGCATCAACTGTGTCTGTCAATGAGATATTTTGAAGTCTCTCTATTAGAAACACAAATCAATACACTCGGGATCTGCAATAACTGCTTCAAGCAATTTGTATTATCATTTCATTCTTGATGTTCCTACTCAGTGTAACTTACTATGAATTGTGTGAAAATGGCAACCTGTCACAACTGATTTTTTTTTTAAGCCTATTGCAAGGATTTTTCCCTTTCTTAATATAATTAAGTACCTTCTTATTAAACACAAGTCTAGGTTGAAGGATACAGCCTACAACTCAAGTTTCGTATCGTTATAACTGAGGAGCTTCCCTAGCCTGACTCATATTAGAAACATTGCTGATGAAATGGAGAGTTATTTCCATTGCTTTGAACTGAAAGAACCTTGTACAAAGGGAATGAGTCAAACTTCTGTTATTTTTCCAAAAGACAAATCTCTTGAAGATTTTTTCATTACTTACAAAACCCCCTGGAAAAGCATTCTGGGTACTGACTGAAACCTCAGTTATCTCACTCTACCTCCTCTGGGAGTCAGCATAAACTTTAGTAGTCTGTTACAAACGTTCTTTAAAATGCTACTTAATTTTGGCCAAATATTTTACAGTAAAAAAGTTTGGGGGAAGAGAATAGAGAGTTAATAATTAGCTGTGAGGCAGAAATATAGAAGTTTAAGGATGTACATTTACACTTTGAAGAAAAATGTTTTCATTAGTACCTGTAACAGACCTAGTTAAAGGAAGAATAATTTTACTTCTTGAATGAGAATGAGGCAGAATTCACTTCTTATACCAAGTGCAACTCAATTCAGCACACACAAATATTAGAGCTTGCAAGTCTTTTGTTTTAGGTACATCTACAAGTTTTATGAAAATAAAGTAGGAAATCACACAGAAAGGCTAACTGACCTTGTTTTTTGGATTGGATGTATTCATTACACTTCGAGTTTCCTTCCCCGTGTAGATGACAACACCAATTACAGTTCCTGAAAAACAAAGTAAAACAGAGGTGTCAAGTAGTTATGAAAAAACGGTTATAAAGGTCATTTATAACTTCTTTAATAACGTCCATAAAAATGACTACAAGATCTCCTTCTTTTCAATGGAAACAATAATTTAAAAGTAGCTGGTTAAAGACTTGCATTTGAACTGAAAGTTGTCTCAAATTTTTCCAGAAGTTAACACAGCTTAAATAACTGCCCTTCACAAGAAATAAAAAAATTAGTACAACAGTGCTGAATACATCATATACAAATTGCCTGCCAGCTCTGTCACCTATCACAACGTAACATGTACTTCACCCCATTTATTACTTTGATAGAATTCCATATAAAAGTATTCTCCTCTTCAGTAACATATAAAAATAATTCTCCAGTTCTGATGATATTTTAGTTGATTATTACTGGAAGGTATAGGAAAACTGGCTTTCAGCATCACTAAATACATATCTCTTTTAAATAATAATTCAGATTTTTACTACTAGTTAGATTTTTACTACTATGTATCTCACTTTCTAGCACAACCAAAAACTTTAATTCTTTTTTTCAAGTGATCTGAAATGGTTTTATGTTAGTACAATCAATAATCGGTCATTTTTGTCATCTTAATGCTATAAGGAAATAATTGACATAACTTGTCAGAAACACCCTACTCAGAAGACTCTAACATACACACACACACACAAAACAAACAAACAAACAAACAAACAAACAAACAAAAACAAGAAACCCAAGACTGGAGTTAAAGAAAGGAAGTTTCATTTATCAAAAAATAAGAATGCCAGTGAAACTCTGAATCCACATACAAAAAAAATAAAAAATCAGTGATTGTAGATTACATCTTTCTGGACCACTACATTTTTTCTACTATTTTCCTCTCAATATTAAAGCTTTTCCTTACGGCTTCCCTTGACACAATATTTTCCCCAAAGATAGTTTGCCTTTGCTGATAGTTCCACATTCAAATCTGTATATTGGAAACATGTCTCGATAACCCCCATATCCCCTGATTTTGGGTGAAAATAATAATAATAATAATAAAAAAGCCATGATTTCTGAGCTCTTTCTGGCTGAAAAGTCACAGCAATTGAGTATTAAAATTTATAATTCATGAGCAGCACCTTTTTTACCCATGTTAATAACCTAACTGAAGACAATTGCAGATATCATCCATTTGATAGAACAGTTTCAGAGAGAAAGTTTCCCTGTGCAATGGAACCAAACAACACTGAGCATCAAAGAGTATTTGAGACCATCTGTACAGACTCAGGAAAGGAGTGCTCAGTCCCAGACTACTTTGCCACCTCCTTAAAACTTGATCTCTTCCCCAAAACCCTCCAGCATGTTCCTAATTTAGTATTTTACTCAACAATGTAAAGTTAGATCTTACTATGAAGGCTTTTCCTTGCAAGTTAGGTGGACACCCCCTTTTTTTTTCCCCCTCTCCTCTTTACTTCCTCCCTTCCTACCCCTCAATACCCTTCCTGAAAGATGTTTTCCACTGTTTCAATTCTTGATCTTAAATCCTAGTTCCTTTTCCCAAATTCCTTATTTTCAGTCTTTGTGCATAAGAATAACCATAGCCCTTTTTTCCTTCCTACAGTCCTTCTGTCTTATTACACTCCCCAAAAATTAAAGAAATCCATTTTCTCCTGTTTAAAAAGTGCTACAATGGCTTAGGGCCTGAATGCAGCATCTAGCTAATACGAACTCCTTATAATATTTGAGAGACATATGAAACATTACTAATATTTAGACTACGTTGTTTTAAAATTATGTAACTTTGTAACTGATTAATATTTTCTGGTTAATATTTGCCTGATAAAAGATTTTAAGCAAGCTTTAGCCTCATCGTGGAGTCTACATAAAAGAAAATCTCTTAACACATGCAAAAGCATGCCTGCTTTTCAGCAAGACCCTATCCACAGTAAGCTGAACAGAACACTTTATAACCTGAAGTTTTAATTAAAGGAAAAAAGATCAATAGCTTTAGTGGGATACAAATGACAACACTACTGACACCGCAAAATTTGAGTATAAAAACTTATTAAGGAGGATTAAAAAGATATGAACATGTCAGTAGCATAAGGAAACCAATGGGAAGGCAGACAAGAGGGGAACAAGAGATTAATAGCCTGAAAGAGACGAAGATTTTTAAAAGCCATTAATATTACACATTGTAAAATAAGAATACAGTTCCAGAGATGAGTTTTTAGATATATTATCAGATTTAATATTGCACTTACCTGAAGCAACAACAGTGCTCGCCCATAACGTATTTTCTATACTAAGGCTTTCGTGAACTGCTGGATCACTGTCTTCCTGTTAAAAATAAGAAGAGCTGGTAAATCAACATTACAAACACTCATAGTTGAAAACTACACCAAACCATCTATGAATAATTTGCACAGGATGTCTGTATCCTTGTATCAAGTCACCATATAGTGGTATTCACTGCATATACATTAGAGTCCAGAGCAGGGTTACGAAGATGATCAAAGGGCTGGAGCTCCTCTCCTATGAAGACAGGCTAAGAGAGCTGGGGATGTTCAGCCTACAGAAGAGAAGGCTCCAGGGAGCCCTTATAGTGGCCTTCCAGTACCTAAAGAGGGACTACAGGAAAGCAGGAGAGGGACTCTTCGTCAGGGAGTGCAGTGACAGGACAAGGAGTAATGGTTTCAAAGTAAAAAAAAGGTAGAATTACATTAATATTAGGAAGAAATTCTTCACTCTGAGGGTGGTGAGGCACTGGGGCAGGTTGCACAGAGAACTTCTGGATGCCCCATCCCTTGAGGTGTTCAGGTTGGATGGGGCTTTGAGCAACCTGGTCTAGCATGTCCTATGGCAGGGGGGTTAGAATTAGAGATCTTTAAGGTCCCTTCCAACCCAAACCACTCTATGATTCTATGATTGTCTAGATTCTATAAAACTCATATGTGAAATAATGACTGACGTTCCTATTACTTAAACCCATTTATATTCAGAGAGCAAATGAAGTCAACAGTGTTTTTTAAAAGGAACATATTCTTTTCCTTGTTTTTATCAAACTGAGGAACCATTTGCCATGTCTAGCAGTTAAACTGTGTTAAGAACATTAAGTACCAAAAATTAATAACTTGTTCTCTACAATATCTTATTCATTTAAAATTCATACCATACATTAGGTCGTCATCATTTTGCAAGCCTAGTGACACAATAGCAACTTCAGGGAAGAGTACTTTACTTTTAAATGTAAATACGCACTTGCATTGTCTTACTGAATGCTTACAAAATACATGTCCAATAGGAAAATACTGCCAAATAGGAAACTGCTTCCATGATTCCCTGAACTCTCCTCACCTCTGCACCTCTGTCCCCCTCAGTCCACAAACTGTAAACAGATTTAATCTCTCATAATCAATTAGGAGCATGTACAGATTCGATTCATACACCAGCAGCTGTGCAATGTACTGTTTACAAATAAAGAAAACTTTAGGAGGTAGGATAATCAAGTGCATTTGATCAAGTTACAGATTGTGCTAAATATTTTGCAGGAAATGGGGGACCACTGAATACCAAAGTACACAGCAAGTTCTACATAAGGTCAATAATCAAAACCTATATCAAATTTTCACCTCTGTTTTGAAAAAACCACCAAACACAGAGTGGTCTGCTTAGAAATTTTTGTTTGTGAAAAACAAAAATCCCCAAATAAGCACATATACTTTTGTGTATACAGGATCAGTAGCTACTGCAATATTTAAAATTACTGGTAGTATTAGTAATATATGAAGTCTTGATCACTGAAACATTAAATATAAGAAAAGTATTCTGATCTAGCTCAAAAAATTATTATTTGTAGTATTCAGTCATCTTTGTAATACCTGGTAACCTTCTTCTGAGACAAGTGCCTTTGACAAGGTTTATCCATACACTGTACCTTTAATAATTTGTCCTGACTTGATAATGCTCAGATTCCTGTTTTGATTGATGAGGGCTCTTGGATTATTCAGATTCTGTGATTATTTTGGCCTTCTGAAAGCCTAACTAGGCAGTGCATAGACATAAATACCTAATTAGAAATTATCCACAGAATACTGGTGTTTCAGGAGATGCCACTACTACAGTCAAAATACTAACTGTAGCTGCTTGGGACATGGCAGCTGGTGGAGAGATTGCCATTTACACATGTGAATGCTGTTTCAACATACATATGTTTCAATATATAAGCCATTTTAAGTCCACATATGTAACTCATTTAGAGGTTTCAAAATCTGTTTCAACAAGGCTAGCAATAGGAGGTGGACTGGCCATATGAGTTGAAAACAGATACAGAATTATTTTATTCCCATCACAGGCTTTTCAGGAATTGCTAAAGCTAACAGAAAAGCTTTCCTGAAATTCTTTCATATCGTCAGAAGGCACTGCTGCTACACAATGATGACTGGGCTTTTGTAGCAAGAGTGGGAGGCTGACACTTTGACTAGCACAAACAGGAGTCTTAATTTCACACAGCTTGCCTTGAGATGCACAGACTGTTTTTAGTAAGCAAAAGACATGCTAACCGTGATTATTCATTTTTAAATCTACAAACCATTCTGCATAATTCAAACTGTTTCATCTGCTTCATTTTTATTTCTATATTTCTTCACAAACTGGAGAAAAAAAGGAAATTCTGCTTAAGTATTCTAATCAAGAAATTTGTGTAGTGTCTCATTAAATCACTAGGTTAACTGAAAACAAATATACAGGCATGAAAGAAAAATGATTTTATTTATATGAAGTCATTATTGTACCTCAAGGAGCATATCATGCTAGCGTTCATCAGAGGAGTTACCAGCAAGCATGTAAGGATTACGCATTTTATCAGAGCTGACCCTGAAGACCCCATGTTTCAGTCAAACACTTCTACCCCATGGAAATGAATGGTTTAATATTTTATAATCATCAAAATACAGTGATAGGACATAGATATGAACAACATGCTTGCACTGAATTTAGTCTCAGTAGGTGAAATAGTTTTTGTATTTGCTCTCGGAAGTCCTATACAGAACACCCCTTGTCCACAGCAGGACTATCAAAAATAGGTCTCCTCAAACATAGAGACAATTTCCCATCTGCCACTTGATAACACTTAAATCATACTGAAGTAGTCATTTTCATGTTATGTTGAATTACAGCATGAAGACAATTTAAATTTCAACAGCATTGTTTTAACAATCCTTTAGCACAGGATATACAAAATTAGAGATACAGCAAAAAATGTAGTATTCCAAGAAACATTTGCTGCTGTATCTTCACATAATTTCATAATCATAACTTTAGATAATACTAAAAAAAATCAGACCAGAACAAAATAGCTAAAGAAAAACATACAATTTAATAGTAGGATTTTAGTTTAATACATCCTAGGACACTAAAAAACCATGGGGTAAAATAAGAAGTACTTTTATGCATAAATAGAACAGCAGTTTAAGTATTTAAAAATCAGGGTAGAGAAAAAATGTTTTTTTTTTCTGTTCCTCCCACCCTGCTCCAGTGAAGAGAGGCCATCAGTGGAGTTCCACAGAAAACTGTACCAGGACTCAAGCTGTTTCATCATCACTCCAGAACAGGAATGACTAATGTGGTAACAGAGCAAGAAAAAAATCAATCCCCCTACAAAAGTGGACAGATGAAATTCCCTACTTCAAAACGTAGAGTTATGCACACAAAAGAAAAACACATCCTGAATTCATAAAGTAATGAGCTCTGAGCTGATCGTAACTACTCAGAAAGCAGATTCTGAGGTTGTTACAAATCTACTAAAATACTAACTTAATACAGAACAAGCTGAACGCTTAGAATTACTACAATAGAAAAAGAGAATAAAATCAAAAATATCATGCCAGTACAAAGAAATACATGGTTTAGCCACACCTTAAGTACGTAGGCTCTAAATTCCTCTTCTACACCCTTCATTCTAAACAGAAAATAAAAGGAACTGGAAAATGTTCAAGAAGGTCAAAGCATGTGGTCAAAGTAGCTTCCATACCAGGTATGACTACATAAATTTGAATTCTTTAATTAGGCAAATAACAAACACCTATGAAATGGGCAAGGCAGGATAGATACTGCTGTCTCTTTCAAAAACAAGAAAGTCATTAATGAGTCAGCAAAATTAAAACTGGCAATTGCTTTTCATAAAAATATGTAATTAACCTGTAGAACTTCCTGTTTCAATGCTAGAAGGCTACATAGATTCAAGGGGGGACTGGGTAAGTTTAAAGAAGGGAAATTCATTGTGGGTTACTTAGAGAAACCAACACTGACTCAGGAAGTTCCCATGTCATGAGTTGTTAAAAGACAAAAAAATCTTCTGAGGAAGTACTACTATCTTTTTACCTTGTTTCTTACTCTCTTTTTTTCAGCAGTCTGCTTCTGGCAACTGTGAGGAATAGGATACTGAGCTACGAAATTATTATTTTGCCTTAAGTATAACTTTCGGTTAGTAGATGTCAAGACAATGAGTTATGAAGCTCTTCCATATTATAAGAAGCAATCACAAGCCCTTCAGTGATCACAAAGAGCTGACAACACAGCCAAGAAAAAGCCACTTGTCCTATGTCTACCTGATACAAGATTTGTGAAACACCTCCCTTTAGGTAATTCAAAATAGGGTAACATCCAAAGAGCTAAATCTATTTCTACTCACATCATACCCATCAACAGAGTGGTTTGGCAGATAAGCTAACTTCTGCATATTTCCTTACAATCCTTTCAAGCCATTATGCCCTCATTATGCCAACACCTCCACCTTTCTGCAGTTCATTCAATTTACCAAATTCCATACCTTTCACACCCAAAGGGTGGATGATTTAATCCTGTTTTTCATTTGCTTAAACAAAGAAATAAAAAAATATATACCTATGGGTTATGAGTTCAGCAATTTCAGATTATTTTTATTTCTATTTTGGGGGCTGGGAGTGGAGGAGATGGTAAGGACATAAACAAGGAAGAGACCAAGGCTCTGATTTCTGAACAAAACCAGGTCTATGATAAGGAGAAATGCATCTGCAAATTTTCAGACACAACTACAGCTAGCAGAACAGTGTATGGTTTAGGGGTAAACTGTAACTACTACGCTCCCTAGTAGCAGAAATTTGACATAAATGGATTTCTTTGTCCAGCTGATCAAGTTTCCACTTAAGGTCTGCCTGGGTTGAATTTCATTTGGTAGCTGTATGTTAATAGGTCTTTAAATTCTGAATTAAACTCATAACCAGAGCAGAGCAGTTTGGTATTGCATTCAAGCTTTATATTTGGGCTCAGGTTTTGAAATTATGTACAGTATTGATCACAGATGTTTAAATTGTAAACAGTTCCTGTTCTAGGAGATTACTCTTACAGCTCTTGCATACGCAGAGAAAAAGGAACAGATGACCAGTGACATAAAAACTGAATGAACCCTACTCTCAGTCCTGAACTCACAATCCAGCTGACCAAAGCTGACCAAGGGACATGACAAATTGCTAGTTGCAATCTAAAAGGTTTCCAAAGTCTCTTAGTTTATCTACTGTAGTAAGATACTTGTAAGAAATGTTTCCTGAGAATGACAGATGCCTTCAAAACCAAATAACCTAATCTTTGAAAGAACCAGCGTACCACTTCCATTAGACTTTTTCTGTTCCTATTCCTAGCTGGCAGGATGCAGCACTGACAACCACCAACAACTTTTATAGCAAAGTGGAAGAATAGGCATTAGTTTAGTTGCATTGGCCACCCTAATCCCACATTAATTGGAATTGTTATTCATTAATGGGATTATTACTATTGTTATTAATTATTATTCGTGCTACATTCCTTGTACTTGCAGATTAGCTTCCATACCCATGAACTCCCTATTCTCGCTCTCTGTAAGGCTGTCAGTAGCTGCATAAGGAAGGTAAGAAAAAAGAAATTGGAAAACATGATACCACTCCATTCGGTGAAAGGAACACAACAATTGCTTCAAAGGGGTAATTCTCTAAGAAAAAATAAGTAAATAATGAACCTGCATTCTTTCTACTAAAATACATGTAGATACAAAATAAATAACCAAGAAAACATCTGCTTAATTGGCTCAAGGCCAGAAATTCTGCCCATAATTGAATACACAATTTTCTGTGTTCACATCTCTGTATGTATTTTTCCTTAAAGTGTCAAGAGCTACATGCAACAGGTTTACACTATGAGAGTTTTTTTATTAGTTTGTTTTTAACATCTGAGCTACAAGGTGATGTATTGGAAAAATGGCACCAAATAGTTCTATACCACAGGAAAAAGATATCTTACTACAGTGGATAAACTAAAACTCAAAGCAATCAGTTCTCTGGCATTTCTCCTTTAATAAAAAAAATAAAATTTATAAACATTTCCAAAGTAAATGAAGATTGTGAGGTGACAATGCAGATCTGCAATATAGGAGAAATTACACAAAAAGATTCTTACAGGAATGATGGAAGGACCCAAACATAAGTGAAAACCAGCCGAGGTCAAAAGTTGCAGAGAGACAACTTTCATGATTTTGGGCAGAAGCTGTAAGCAAAAGGTAAATAAAACTGGGCATGCCACTACAGACTGATGCAATACTCTAGAATACTCTCTTGGCTCCAACAGAAAAGTTGGATTAAGAAGTATGGCTATATTTTATTCTCTTTCTACAGCCATATGTTTTCTTCATAATTTTTCAGAATCAATGAAATAGCTTTCTTATTTATCATGTTTACATAGTAGCATCAGATAAGTGAGAAACTCTAGTAGTTACATCTGTAAATCCCTATTCTGTGCACAACTATTTCAAAATAAGCTCAGCCAAGACAGAGAAGATGCTCTGAGAACCAGTAAAACGATCTCTCACATTTTCAGAGAACTCAAGTACAGTTCATCTATTGTTTCTTGATAGGGAATCCAGAAGAGGGGAGAGAAGGAGGAGAATTAACATATGTTGTTGTTTAAGGGTCTGACATGATCCTTCCCACATGTCCATGCAAAGACATGCACTCACTTTCATGCAGTCAGTATATATGATGCACCAATATCTATGGAGGACAACAAGAAATGACTTCATGTGAAACTGGTAGACGTCAACAGAGTACAGTGGAATTTCAGCTCCTTCTGATTTGGTTATGCAGGTGTACTGCAGAAGGTATCTTCGATCAGCTATCAGGTTAACTGTGAATATATTTCTCACATAGGAATACTTAGGTAGAAGATGCTCCCACATAAAAATTCTAAAGCTGTGCACCTAAGTTTGTTTTTTGTTTTGTTTTATGGTCATGCACTTTTTGAAAATATCTAAGCTTGTCTCCTATATTGTTAGTACTTTGTCTTCATAATGGCAAAAAAAAAAAAGAAAGAAAAAAAGAAAAATCAATGTGCTATTACCCTGTCAACCTACCCTTGCAAGAATTCTTTGAACATCAATGCCTAAGTAGGAAAAATGTATACATTAGCATCACTAAGCACACTACTTTTTTTTAACCTTAATATAAAATAGGGATTAGATGCAAAAAATGATTTAGTGTAACAAGTAAGGGCTCACAGCAGAAGTGGAAAGATAAATCAGTAGGAAAGTGTCCTAAAGCAATACACTGCCAAATTTTACTATGCATGAGGTATAGAGTTAACACGAAGAAAAGGTTTCTAAAAATATGAACAGTGTGATCCACTATGAACCAAATTTGAGGACACTGCCCTCAGATGCATGCATATAGAAATGCAATTTAAACTGCCCTTCCTACTTAAGCAATCCAAAACATGTAATCCTGAAAGCATAAGTACATCATGGTTATTTACACATATCAGGGATGCTGGAATCATACAGCTCTTATTACATGTATAAGTGGAACCCACAACAGGGAGCAACTGTTTAGTCATCATTTCCCAATGTCTCAATTACACAAACAGGAATTGTTAAAAAGGCTCTGTGGAGTTCAGTTTATATTTAGAAAAGTATATGCTTAGCTCTTGGGATAGAAATAATTTTACAGCTGTTAAGAGAAGTTTCATTTGAACAATTGGTCAATACAAGGTTTAAGTAAACACTGTTGCTTACAGCTTCAGTAAGTTATGGGCAAATGACATTTACTTTGTAGGCTACATGAACTATATAACTGGTATAAATTGGTCTTTGAGAGCCAACAACTGCAATATCTCATCAGTGTAGTTAGAACTGGGAACTGGAATTCCAATTACTGAACAAATTCTATTACCAATTCGAGTCACTTGGGTAAAAAAACCCTTCTCTCTCCCTCCTGTTGTAGCTAATTCTCTCAAATTATTTTAGAAACAAATTATCAAGCGGAATGAGTCAACTAACAGTTAAGCGTAGATAAAATAAACAAAACAATCACTGCATCTGCTAATATCACAGATAAAGCTAAAAATCTCTGAAGTGATTTTTTTTTTTAATCAGCTGCTTGGACACCTCACTTTAAAGGGTTAACTTTAGCAGGCCACCTTCTGAAAATAACAGCAAAAACGTCACAAAAATGACTGCAAAGTTATCATATTTGGTCTTGAATACATAGCTGGAAAAAAGGTTTAATAAAGCTCCCATGTAGGTAACTTTTATTTTATTTTTCAAGGTACTTGAACTTTACAAGGAAAATCTAGTACTTCCAAAGAAACCCTGTTAAACAAGACACGTTTTTACTGCATATAAACTATCAGTTGCATTGTCTGAGGCTACTGAATACATTCAACTTGACACTTCTTTGACATATGAATAAAACATTAGATGCCTGGAGATAAACAAAATATGCTACTACAGAAATGGTTTCATATAAGATTATTGTGATGTCAACAAATACACCGTTCTCAGATTCTGGTTTTTATTTTCCAGATAATCTATTTGTATTAGTTTTCTGCAATACACATTTACCAAAATATCTTGTACATGAAGCATTTCCACAGCAAGAACATGGATATACTCTTATAATGCTTAGGAAAGACTCAATACAACTTCAATACTAAATATAGGTTTCACACTGAGAAATGGGAGAGAGGGGAGTACAACTATATTTATAGATACTACTTACCCGTGTGAAGGTACCCTCAAAACTGTGAATATCCAGCTGTGGCTTCTGAGCGTAAACATAAGCATTGATTGAAAAGAGATCCTGTAAAACAGATTAACGTATTAACTAGTATTTAATCAACTATTTTGAAGAACCTTTTAATGGTAAAGATTTCAATTTATGACCCTTACCACCCCAAGTTAAATTCAATAAAGTTTTATCCAATAAACACGTGGTTTTCAAGTACATCTTAATATAAAGAAAAGAGATCCAAAATGGTATTCTAAGTGTGTTGATATTTCACAAACAAAACTGTTTTATGAGTTAGAAATTTTATATAATTTATTTTTTCTTAAGAGCCTGTCTTAAAAATGTTTTCTGTATATTTGTTGCTTTACAAATAGTGGTTTTTCTCTTTTTTTAAATTAAACCAGAAACAAAATACTTTTCTAGAGCAAAAAGACAACTGAATACAAAGTCAAGCAATGACATTGACTTAAAGTCTCCTTAATGCTGATCATTCAGCATACACATCTGCAGACAATCCATGAAAAACTCCAGACACTTTAAGAAAGTGTTGATGGTTTGATGGAGCAAGTAAGAGATTTCAGCATAAGTATAATTCTCATGTATGGTCACACAATACAACTCTGGAGAAGAGAAGATGCTCTATACCGATGCCTAGCCAGCCTAAGAATCTCAACCTGTGGTGAAATACAAGGGTGTCTATCTTCTCACTGTACGTAGTTCCTATTATTTGGGTTACCTACATCCTTTATTACTGAATGAATCTTGCAAAAGGCTAATCAGACTTAAGATTCATTCTTTGAGGAGAAGATGCTATGTGTATAATATCCTGTTCAATTAAGCTAGAATGTGCTGTCTTCAAAAGCAGAATTAATTTTACAGCCTCTTTTATGGATGTGTAGCCACACCTTGGCTCAAATATAGCCATTTTTAAAATCATGCTATTTTCTGTTCATAATTTCAATATAACAACCCTCCCTAACTTTGAATAAAACAATTTGAACAATACAAAAATAAAGGTGCGATTGTCCACCTATGTGTAAACGTGCCTTAAAATCTACACATTTTTATCCTTTTATTACTCTGATAAAATGACAACAGATTTCTGAATATAGATTTTCACTTTTCAAGGTATGAATGAATCTGTTTTTTAATCTTGATATTTACATTTATCAAGCATGTCTGACTTAAGTTCAAAAATGTGTATAAATCATTAGTTTGTATTTCAGTTTATATTATCTAGACAAGAAATTTCTTACTTCATACCTTGCAAAAACAAACCTTAACGTACATTATAAAAAAGAATTAAATCTGAACATGAACTCTCACAAATTATACTTATCTTTAAAATATTAGTCACTTATTGTAGTCTTTCACATTAAGTTTCATTCATTGCGTCCTTGTTCTTCCAATCTACTTTCATCAGCTTCAAAAGAAATAATTCATATGAAACTAATACACATGGTGTCCTATATCTTCATCATTCACTTCTTTCCAATCTGTTATCACCTACAACTCAGCTAATCTGGGCTATTATGTGCTTTATTATGCAAAGAAAAATAAAGTCTCTCAGTAGTGGATAGTACAGCAGAAAACTAATACCACACACATACTCCTATACACAATAAAAACTGCTAGTGAAATGCGTCAACCAAGAACTTCTCTCCTTTCAAAGAATGACTTAGTGGGAAATAACATTAGAATAAAAAGAAGCAGAAATAACCACCCTTTTAAGTACATTGGCATTTGTACAGTAATATTTTTTCCTCCTTTCCAATCCTCGTATAGGTACTTGCTTCTATTGCGATGTCCTCCCTTGTTACATTTTAAATGTAAAAATTTCTACCACATTCCTTTCACATTTTGTCTTTTTATGTTTTAGTTCTTTTGTATTTCTGATTTAACACCTAGACTTTTCATGTTTTCCTTTTTTCTTTTTGAATTTCAACTCAACCCCACATATGTTTCTGAAGAACTGAAATCTGCAATTATTGTAGAATGCCACAAACTAGAACCAGCTGAGTACTCCAAGAGGGCATGCTTTTTTGTTAAAGAAATGAAAGAAAATATAAAAATTCTACTCTAGGGAGAAAACTGAGGTGGTAGTTCATTGCTTTTTCATTGATGAGGAGTAGAAAGAAGTTATAGAAGAATATTATATAAGCTCAGAAATTTTCTTAAGTACTTTTTCATTACTGGGGGAAAGGGAAAAGGACATTTTCTCTGTAGACCCATGTCCTGTACTCTGAATGGATGTCATTCTCAGACCAGTAAAATAAAGAAACTGAAGTCTCTTAAGACCAAAGAATGATACGATTTATAGAAGATTGACATTTACATATGAATTACATTCTACAATAAAGGTAGGAGTACAAAGATGTTCCTTCATACAATGTTGCTTTCCCAGTAGCGCATTTCTCATCTCGAAGTCTTGAAAGAAATCACAATGGTAGTTTAAAAAGGAGGCATCAAGATTTGTATGCAATGCTACATGTAAATAAAACTTCGGCTCATTGATCAAGCAAAATTTGCCTGGTTAGGCTGTGTCATTGCTTCTTCCTATGTAGCAGCAGGTAGAGGGAAATTCCCTCTAAAAGAGATTTAATTTATTTTAAAAAAGAGAACTACTTTTTATTAATGATTTAACTAACTAGGATCTTGGTCTACATAAAATTCAGCTTTATCAAAGAATTATTTTCATACTACGAACACTGAACCACTGGTTCACTGAAGCCAATTAGTACTACCAATACATTCAATGGAAATAGGATTGTACATCTAAAATTAGGATGCTTTTAGGAAACAGTGAGGGCAAATGACCTCAGATTTTTTTACTTAAGGAAAAAAGATCTCTTGAACCAGGGGATCGTAACAATTCTAGATTAAAGAAACAACATGAAAGACCTAAATCTCAAGCAATAAACAGTTATTTTTATACAACAGTAGATGAGATTAAAAATAAAAAGACATGATGACAATGCATTTCATTATCTGTAACTCAAAAATAATAACAAAAAAAAAGCATTTTATCCTTTTTGCTGAAAGTCAGGAAATGACTTGATAGTACTATAACGAAAATGTTCTATTTTGCATTTCACAACAGTAATTTACAAATCATCCTAAAGTTATCAATAACAGAAAAATCTCCTGTATTAGGTCAAGGGCAACATTTGTTCACCTTACTTAAAGATCATTAAAATACATTCTTAATCATAACATGTAGTTCATTACAAATAAAATTGCTTTTGGTTCAATAAAACTAATTAAATGTAAATGCTATTGTTTACTGCTGTATGGATCTTCTGATATAAATCAGCAAGTCAACATTTATTGAAAATTACAGTGACCTCATTGCTGTTAATAAATTTACTTGATCACATAAGCTAGAGAAGAATGCCTCAGAATGTGCAGATTGCTAGAAAAACTGCCCCACCTATAACTATGAAATTGCAAGAAACCTAATCTAGGTGTCACAGTATTTGCAACTCAGCCATCATTAGATGACTTGTTGAAATTTTAATTCTCTGATCACATTAAGTGCTTTAGAAAGACAACAAAATCTGTACTGATCTCCTTGGTGGTGTCATCTGTTCTTTAAGGAAAGCTCTGATGGTCTGGAGGTTTATTTATTCTGGGTGTCACAGTGGGTAAGGTTACAATGCTGCTCTGATGGTGTGACTGACAGCTCACGCCAGCACAAGATACTCACCACCTTTATGTCCAGTAACTAAAGAAATCAAAATGTATGGCAAATATGGAGCATATATTTATCAAATATATTACCAAATTGTTTAGTCTACTCTATGCTCAACTTGCACGTTCTCTTAAATTGTTAAAAATATATTTTAATATGCAAAAATAAACGTTAAGCCTCAGCTTTGAAAATACCCTACAAGCACATGGAAAAGACACTGCAACAGGAGTTAATATGGGAAGAGTCCCTGGAAAAAAAAGGAAAACTACTACTGTAATGAACAACTGCTACTTTAGAACAGAAGGTTAGTTGGAACTATGTGATCCACCATAGCAGAGGGGATAGGGGAGAGAGGAAAAAAGAACAGAACACCAGCCCCAGAGACTCTGAGGGCAAAATACCTCACCCCAGAGACAGCATTCCACATCCCTCTGCACTTCTAAAAAGGTTCTATTTGCGATTGGAATCTGCTTGGTGAATTAGCAGTTATAAATTTCACCAGAGAAACCTGTCTCATTGTTGAACCCAACCATACAAATATGGTCACTTACTCCAGTTTGAAGGCAGTACTGAATTCAAACATTTCACTTATTTGAAATGGACAAGACTAAAAGAACTTTGGGTTCTTCTTCTAATTCTTTGTAGGCACGCAATGTACTGTGCTCTATCCATTTTCTTTACTGTGTCTTTCAACTAATTCTGAATTTACTAAAAAACAGCATACACCTGTGACGTGAAACTCTGCATCAATCCTTATGCAGAAAAAACTTGCGCTTAGTTTGAGATCATCTGGAAAGAGTTGAAGGAAGGGCCCTCAAGTGTCACATTGCCACAGCTATTTCACCAGCGGCCCAGCAGGTGGCAAGCAAGAATTATTGCACAGGAGAACCATTCCAGTGTGGGGGGGTGTTGTTTGCTTTGATTGTATAAACATTTTGAAATGTATAAATTATCATGTGTACAATAAAATTTTAGTAGCATACTGACTATGAAAGTGGCAATGCTGTTTGACAGAATTATACAGAACTGACAGAAACAGGTATTCACTGTATATAAGTGAACTGTATATAAGTGAATTTGAGAAGGTTCATTTTTCAAAATTACTTAAACCACAGTACTTCTCATTAATGACCTGATTTAAAAAAAGCAAACAAAACACACACACACACACACACACACAAAAAAACTTACCTAGGTGTTCCTTAACTGAAATGTCTTACTTTAATCATGTCATTTAGTTTTTGGGCAAATAGGACAATGCACTGCCCACCTTGTACAGCACAATGTAAATGAATGGAGGACCACTTCTCTAGCAGTTTCTTTTAGCAGAAGAAGGATCATTGCCTGATTCTTCCAATTCTTTGTACAGAAAAAGATAACCAAAGCTGATCCAAGACTGGAGCACAAAGCTCAGTCCTTTGCTAGACTGCTCCAAAACACAACAAGTTTCATCAACAGTACTTCTAAGGCTATCCAAAAGCACATGCCCCTGCTCCATACTGCACAGATTAGCAAGATAATCACTGTAAAACAGTGATTTTTCAAGTCAGGAACAAAAGGAAGCATACAAGTGTTTTATAAACCAAAAGACATTTTCAAGTTTCCTGGAAAAAGTAACTTTCCTTTTTTTTTTTTTTTAAAGTTGTAAGAGGTGTTTTCTGCTACAGAGGTGACTGCAGAAGTCTAGGGTGAAAAGAAGACTACTTGAAATAGATTGTTCAAATTATCCTTATTTTTAACCAAGCTGCTTCAACTTTTTCCATCACGTGCACATAAAAGCTTAGGTATTGTTTGCTGAGAAAACCTCCATTACATATTTTAAGCATTCCTTTTTGAAAGTCACTTGGGTGTAAAATTTTAAAGGGTGTAAAAAACACCTACCTCTACAAAAACAATTACACATCTTTAAAGCGTATGTATATCCTATTGCTACTATTAACTTTTCCCAAAACTGTATTTTTACTGTAACTATACACATAACATGAACATTTCTGCTCACTGCATTTTAATTTGACTTTAAAAAATGAATGTGTAAGGTGTATATATATAGTGATCTTTCCACTTTTATGACCGCACTAGGAACTACAAAAAATAATATTTTTTATATTAGTTTGAATTTCACTTTCTTAGACCTTTGTTCTAACCTTGTGAAGTTGCTCATCCACACAGTTTCCTCAAGACGACAGATAGCTCAAGCAGTAAAGGCAGAAGTGTCTTTGCAGGAATTAAAGAAATACTAACATGCTTCCCGCAGGAATGGAAGCATCCTTCTGGGATATGTGTTGGGCTCTACCTTCTGTGAAAGATACAGGATCCCCTAAAAAATATTTACATTTGTAGGCATTTGGCTACCATTTCCCCAAAACAATCCAGAGACAGATGGAACTTCAGAGTGAAGCACTGCAAGCAATCCAAGACCAGCTAAGAAGCAGCCACTTAAAATAATTTCATTGAAGATAAAATCCCAAACATTCCGTATTAACTAGAGTTCAGAAGTATAAGGCTAACGTAAAATCAATCTTCTCTGAAAATAATGGTTTGGGACACAATGTTATAGTGATGAGAGTGAGGCAACCACCAAGTGTCAATGGTTCGACCAAACCATTTCCAGTAGAGAAATCAGGAGGTAGTCTGCATGACACTCTGTATGATGCTTTCTGCCAAGTAAACAGTTATGTGAATGTGGGAAAGTGTAAGGGCACATCAGCTGCTTGGTGGCTTCCATTTGCTGCTGGTAGATAGGAAAACTTTGTTAAGTGATAAACTGTATTTGATCATCTGAATTCAGGTTGTCATCTACAGCTCATGAAAAGGGATCAGCAGGAGTTAGATTAACAGCAGCGGCAAATGGGAACAACTAAGGAATGGCTAGTATATTGGGCAGTTGACTTGTATGATGTTCCCAAGATGCATGAGTAATTTCTGTAATACACTGCCCCTCCCTACCCTCCATGTCCCAAATCACCACCACCTGAAGCAGCCTTCACTTCTGCACAAACTTGAGTCTGCATGTCCTACCATTAAAATGCAAACTCCCCAATTTCAATCATTTCCGATTTATTTTCTGCAAACAGCTGCAAGACGAACATTTACTTGGGAGAAGCTGTTGACTCCATCAAGGGTAAAGAGGCCTTGCAGAGACATTTTTACAAATTAGAGGGCTGGACAATCACCAACAATATGAAGCTTGACATGAGCAAGTGCCAGATTCTGCACCTCGGATGGGGAAATCCTGAATATACATACAGGCTGAAAGATGAGAAACTGGAGAGCAGCCCTGCAGAAATGTATCTGGGGCATTTTGGTTAACAGCATGTTGAATATGAGTCAACAGCGTGCCATGGTAGCCAAAAGTGCCAGCCATATCCTGGGGTGCACTGGGCACAGCAATACTAACCAGTAAAGAGAAGTGGCTGTTCCACTCTGTGCTGGGCTGGTACAGCCTTACCTTGAATACTGTGTGCAGCTTGGGGCACCACAATATAAGGACATAAAACTATTAGAGCGTGTCCAAAGGAGGCCTACAAAGATGGTGAAGGGTCTAGAGTGGAACACATAAGAGGAGCAGCTAAAGTCACTTGGATTGCTCAGCCTAGAGAAGAGGAGACTGAGGGGAGACCTCAATGCAGCTTAGAGCTTCCTCATGAGGGGAGCAAAGGGGCAGGTGCTGAGCTCTGCTCTCTGGTAACCAGTGACAGGACCCAAGGGAACGGCATAGAGCTGGGACAGGGGAGGGTCAGGCTGGGTGTGAGGAAAGGTTCTGCACCCAGAGGGTGGTCAGGCACTGGGACAGGCTCCTCAGGGCAGTGGTCACAGCACCGAGCCTGCCAGAGTTCAAGAAGCATCTGGACAATGCTCTCAGACATATGGTTTGATTTTTGGGTAGTCCTGTGTGGAGCAATGACAGACTCAATGATCCTTGTGGGTCCCTTCCAACTCAGAATATTCTATGATTATATGATTACTTCCTTCAAATCAAGTAACCGTAATTTTATACCATCTCTGTACATGATTAGCAATATATTCCAGTCAAATCTATTGATAACTTTTTTTTCCCCTAACCAAAGAATATAATATTAAAGTTACATCACAATAATTCTCTGTTGTACTAGGTCTACTTCTTCACTACTCTGCAGGAAGAGTTGCATTCAACAAACACAGTACGTGATACTTCCAAAATGAAAGAGAATTAAAGAACAGCTATGTTACACACAGTTATAAACCATCTGAAAAGCCCCCCCCCCCCAAAAAAAAGAAGTCAAAGCAAGATAGAAAATTGACTCAATTTTAGACAAATGAATGCATCTGTGTCTCAAAGAGATGTTGTGAAGAAACAACATATTTTTAATGAATAAAACATACGATTAAATGGTAAAAATGATTAAATGGGCCAATAATTAAATGGCAAAAACTGACAGAAGAGACATTATTACAAATAATGAATTCAAGTGCAGGTTATACAATACTAATTAATGTCAGTTCCTGCATTAGAACTACCTTCTGACACCTGATCTGGCAACTCTGTCATGACCAACCTTCAGTTCCATCCCTCATTCCCA
The DNA here is from genome assembly GCF_013377495.2 of Cygnus atratus. NCBI lineage: Eukaryota > Metazoa > Chordata > Aves > Anseriformes > Anatidae > Cygnus > Cygnus atratus. The sequence goes on from NC_066363.1 coordinate 48,674,059, forward strand.
ATCCTCTAGATACAAACCTATGTTTTGTTCCTCCTCCTGAAACCAGTAGCCAAACCACTAGGAACACAGTAAGCGTATCTTTGGCCAACTTCAGCGTAGCAGCAACTCTGTAATTCACAAATAGCTGCAAAAGTCCTGCTAAGATCTGGCAGATAATCCAACAGTTATTTGTTCTATTAAGATGGCACATGCAAAGTCCTCTCAAGATACTCTTGTCTTTACACCCAAAGGACTTAGTGTCCAAACACCAGAAACCCCGTACAAGTAAGTTTCCACAAGCTTGTAACTTGAGTATGTTTTCAGAGGAAGTCTCTTGACAACAAGCCAACTCTCCTGTAGAATAGCAAGCTTCTCTAAGACATGGAACACAATTTAGCATCCCATTAAGAGATGTATTTAAAAAAATCTATAAGCATTTTTAGATGTCATATTTTGAATGTATGTTTATATACACTCATTCTTATGTCCTTTTTAACAATTTTAGTTTTACCAATTTACCTACACTTAAGACATGCATATGCACTCAAGAAAAAAAACACCTGTAAACATTCAGACAAGTCCTAGAAAACTCTCCTTGCATGAGCTTCCACTCTTCACCTAGTCAGACCAGAAAGCATATTGACCACAAAAAGCACTTTACTGTCCAAGTGCAGACCACTTTTTCCAAGTTCTAAAATTAGTGATTAAAGCAATGGTTTCTGAGGCAAGAATGACTTGCACTTGCAGGATAACAACTGGATGAAAACCCTACTACTGGGGTAAGCTTCTGCAGAGTACGCATCTCTGAGTGTGGACCACAGTATGAACCACTAAGCAGAAAGATAAAAATCCAATTCTGTCTCCATTTCTTTTCAGGGTAAAAGCAAGAATATTTGTATTACCAACTTCTTGTTCAGCATTCAGTGGAATACCTATGTCTTATTTATTGCAAAAACCAAAACTGTGGTAACATATTTTCCAATTACATATATACTTACAATAATTTTAACAGTCATATCTAAAAGGGATATAGGTACACATGGAGGATATTTTTAAAGCAAACAGATAAAATGCTTACCCCCAAAGCTGGCAATCTTTGTGTGCAACTGACAGCAACCTTCAGTTTCCAGTCTGTTTCTCCATCAAGCTGGTCAGTTCGAATGAAACATGAACCTTGAAGTTAGAAAAACGTGAAACTATTTTTTAGTTATCAAAAATACAGTCTGAGTTAAAAATTTGGAAGAGTAAAAGCAAAGCAATTGAAAAATATTTTAAAATAAATGCTGTGTATATAAATCAATTCATACTTTAGAATCTGTATGCTGATTAAATGCTTTCTGACAGGAAAATAGAAGAATTTTCCTGATAAAATTAACAACGTTCTTGTTTATGAACATGCAAAAAAAATCCTCTTTTACAGGTTTCTTAACAGTTTCTAAACAGGTTTTCGAATATTATCAGCAAGAAATAGAACTTCACTGGTGGAAGTTGGAAAAGGTTTAATCCTTTTCCTTTTAGGATTTTGTCACTTGTGCAATTCCAAGACAATAGAATAAAAAAAATCTGCAATTTTGTCTCATTGCTGCTATGACATATAACAAGCTTCCATTACTTATATTCTCCTAGATTCACTGAAACTCTTCCATCTCTTTATATCCTTAATGTGGATACCATTCAAAAATAGTTAGGACACTAATTTATTCTACTTAAAAGAAGTAGTTTTAAATCACCTGTAATTGTCAAGGATCCAAAACTAAAGAAACCTGTCAACACATGAACAGTAATTAAAATATGATGGATGCTTAAGATACAGACTGATACATAATGAAGAGAATCAGTATGCTTTACAGACTAAAGACTAGTTGTCTTCTAGAAGACCAGAAGAAAGAGAAAATTAAGCGCAGTGCAACAAGACCTCTCCATCACTATGTAACGTCCCATATAACTAGTTAGATGGTATCACTATGTATGGACTATTACACAGGTTACTAATGTAAGACCCAAAAAAGCCTGCCACATGAACACTGCAAACCTATTTTTAAAAAAATACAGACTTCCAATTGGTTTGAAGCCTTTTAAAAAGCAAAAAAAATTTAGCAATACTCCTCACACTCGCTACACTAGAGAATGCTTAAACATTTCTCAAGTAATAATTACAGCTTCTATTAGGAGTTCAAGAAGTGTTTGGACAATTCTCTCAGACATGTTATTTCATTTTGGGATGGTCCTTTGTGAAGCGAGGAGTTGGACCTGATGATCCTTGTGGGTCTCTTCCAACTTGGGATATCCTATTACATTAAAGCTTAAAAAATTTATACACAAATTTATACTGTATACTATGGTTGTGAAATGAAGATAGATTTTTCTAGGTATTTGTTATTTTTAAACAATGTGTATAGACATAAATGTGTATACACAAGTTATTCTTTATTTTAACCAATCCAATAAAAACTAAAAGGTAGTCTCATCACTAGTAGTGATATGGTAGCAATTAAACTAAAGGAAACACTGGCAAAGAAGTTTATCCAGGTTTGAGTCTTCTTACAGAGACAGGGAGCCGATGCCTGTAAATCAGTGATTCTAATAAGCAACGCATCAGAATATCTAATAGGCTATGTATCAGAAAGGGTGAGTGAACTATGTATCTATGAGTGAACATGAGAGAGATTCTTTTACAGGACATGGGGACCCCGATGCAAGTAAAATCTAACAGAACCCAATGTTTTATTCACCAGTGCCTATAAATTAAGAAGTTCAATGAGCTAACAGTCTGAAAAGACATGCTGGAGCAGGAAGTCATCTAAAATTATATCTGACTAGAAGGAAGCATTTTTTACACAACAGTCTTTTGAAAGAAGCTTACAAGTCTTCATGTGACAGCCGTATTTATATAAAGCACACGGTAAGTAAACAAATCTTTTCATACAAAAGACTCTTAGAGCACATACTTTAACATGACCAAAGCACTAAGATAGAAGCTGCAGAGCTGTACCTAAAATAATTCTTGACAAGCTGATTTAAAATTCAACTAGATTCTTTATGGATTTTTTTTCTAAAAGAAAATACTGTAAAGCACTGAAAAATCCAATGACATACAATGCATTATAAGTAAGGCTGAAATATCTAGTAACACCTAGAAACACCAGTTTCACTGCACATTCTATCCATGGCATAATCAGTCTACTATCCATCATACTTTTCCTGTTCAAGATGTTTCATGGTTCTCTTTACCCTTCCTGTCAATGGTTGCTTTCTTCCATCAATTTCATTTAGAATTATACTATAGATCAATGCAGTTCAAGACCAGTGTGGCCCCTGTGAATGGTTGACTGCACATACATCCATTTAATAGAGCTCACACTATGACAAGTATTGGCCAACCACATTTCCTCTCCACTTCAGCAGTTAATTTCATCAATAACTTATCTCATAGCCTGTTTCCCTTTTAACCAGAAAAGGGGACTGCTTTCTGCCAAGTCAGCTTTCAATAATCATCACAACAGCAAAACCGAAACAATACAATTCTCTTCTCCACTTCAAATACTTCATCATAGCTAAATAAGTCATTTTAATTATACAATGAGATATTAAACTTGGCTTAACTAAGATATAAACACAGGATACTAAACATATGACTAGAAACAACATATAAAAACAACTTCTAACTCTCACCAAGTTCCTGAACCTCTAAAGAACCAAGTATTTCTCACTTTGTACTTCACCTTCCAACATATTCAAGTCAGCAATACCTAAGACTTCTAAAATCAAACTCTTTTGGAAAAATAGCTGTTTTAACAGCACCATTCGAAAATGCTTGACAGTGTACCTTTCCCCAACCCCCAAAATCACAAATTATTTTTTAACTGCTTGGTTTATGTATACTTTAACAATGTTTTGCATCAGTGTTAAAAGTCACATTTCTAACATGAATATGACTTACATGGAAAAAACAACTATACAAACATCAGAAATTGCTATTCTCTGTGTATTCAAGGATAATTTTTGAACCAGACAATTATTTCCAGTGTACAAATCATAGAAGTTTATGATGTTCTTGTGCATTTTTTTTTAAGTTATGTGCTTAAAGGAAAAGTCATGGATTGCTAAACGTTTGTTTAGCAATCAAGCATAGCTAACAACAGAAAAATGAAATTCCACACTGAACATCAGAAATCTCTAAGGACAGAAATACTTTTCATAAAGCCATATATAAAGTAGAATCAGGAAATTAAAGTACTTTTAAAAGTGAGGGCACACAGATGCTCATTTCCCATAAACAGACAATCACTCAAGATTAGCAGCCAAATCTGAACATAATGTGTTTGATTTATTTTTGTCTTTATAGAGAAAATTTTTGAGTGAAATGAATCAGAATTTAAAGTTTCATCTAAAGAAATTACACCGGGTTTGAAGAGCTAATCATTTATCTGAAGTAGTACAAACTTCATGTGAATACATTTAAATTACTACTACCTAGTATTCATTCAGCATAATCAGTTGAAGACAGGCACAAATCAGTTTGGAGCGTCTCCGTGCATGGTAAGCCCAAGTACAACTAGACTGTATTTTTAAAACCATTTCAGCTGAAATCAGTGAAACTTGCATGCTTAGCTAAGTCCTAGGACTACAGTGCTTATTTGGGTGTTCTAGCAAAAGTTCAGCTATTTATTGGAAGTCTGTCCTTACCCTAAGACCGTCCTGGAATAACAGTGCCTGCAGCACAAAGGACGAAAACATTTTAAGAAAGTTAAGAATGTGTATTGGATTTACATGGAAAGGTTTTGGTAGTGGGGGGCTGCAGGGGTGGTGGCCTCTGCAAGAAGAATCCAGAAGCTGCCCCATGGCAGATCAGAGCCAGTTTCAGCTGGCTCCAAAGGGACCTGCGGCTGACCAGAGCCAAGGCATGAGCAAAACTGTTTGCACCTCTGGGAGAGCAGATTTAAGAAAAGGAAAAAAAAAGTTACTGCACAACAGCAGCTGGGAGAGAGAGAAGAGGAGCACAAAACAGCCCTGCAGCCCCCAAGGTGAGTGCAGGAGGAGGGCAGGAGGTGCTCCAGGCACACAGCAGCAGTTCCCCTGCGGCCTGTGGAGAGGCCCCTGGTGGAGCAGGCTGTCCCCCTGCAGCCCATGGGTCCCACATGGAGCAGATCTCCACGCTGCAGCCCGTGGGTGGAGGAGCCCCCGGTGGAGCAGGTGGATGTGGCCTGGAGGAGGCTGTGGCCCATGGAGAGCCCCTGCAGGAGCAGGCCCCGGGCCGGAGCTGCAGCCCGTGGAGAGGAGCCCACGCAGTAGCAGGGGGGCTGGGGGGAGCTGCCGCCCGTGGGGGACCCGTGCTGGAGCAGTTTGCTCCTGGGGGATGGATGGACTCCGAGGTATGGAGCCATGTGGGAGCAGTTCTTGAAGAGCTGTTAAGATTCTATGAACGTGACAATCTGTGACTAAATGAAGTCTGTGCAACCAGAAGCAAAGAACTTCAACTTTTCCCATAAAATAATCTTATTTTAATTTATTGCATAGCTTGTGACAACACACAATACATCGGTATCTGTTTTTTTCAGTGAATTGACTGATCAAGGCCTCATTTGTACAGTTTGAGTTCATTTACAAAAACAGATTTCTTGAAGTCAACACAATATTTTGACATAACACTAAGATTCAAAACAAACATTAGCATTTGAAAGAATTTCTCCTAAAACTGAGAACAAAGTTAAAAAGTAAGCATACCTTGAAATGTAGCCCTTTTTTCCCCAAATGGGATTGTGTGCATTAATACTGAAGAAAAACAATGTTTCTTTCAGTAGCTTTTACACCATTTTGAAACAGAGAAACAAAAGCTTATCTATGAACATACTAATTTAAGGCCATCATGTATCTGGCTAAGATTTGTCAAACAAAGTTCAGTAAAGAGTAAGTAGAAAGAATCTTATCTATTTGGTGTGTTCTGGACTTAAGGCTTTATTCAGAACATACATGAGGCATGTGTATAGGACTAATGTTTCTGTGAGCATCTTATACGTACATGTCCATCAATAACATGATGATTCATTTGTGGGTATGCCTGCCTCTAGAAATCCTGAAGAAAAAGTACCCAAACAAAAATTGTGTTTGGAGAATGTTAGTCACTCTATAGTCTCAAACAAAAAGGGCTCCTACAACCTCACTCGAGAGAGGAAGAAGGAGAATGGGAAGGAAAGCTTCTTAATGATGTAAAAAAATGTATCATAAGCTTCCTTTTATATCATATTATTATCATCAGTTAGCTATATCTCATATTTGTTACACTACCAAATACTTATTTATATTTTACGCATTAGTTTCTTACATGTGGTTATATTTAATTTCCTGAAATTATCATAATATGCATAAATTTGTGCTTACCATCAAGCACTTAAAATTATATTTTCATATACACCGTTCAGAGATTTAATTACAGTTTTTAATACAGGCTTCTGAAAACAAGTTATTACCAGCAATGTTATGTATTTTCTTAACGTATTCTAGCTTACGGTTTGTTTTTAATTATGTCACTTGAAAGAGATTTTTTTTTATGTATTAACTAAATTATTCACTATTTTGTTTCATTTGGAAATCTTGTTTCTGAAAAGCAAAAAGATAGACTTGTTTTCCTTAAAACAACTACTTCACTAATCATCCTGTTTGCCAAGTGGTTTGTAAAGTAATGCAGTTAAAATAAGAACTCTAGAATAATGAAATTCACAGACAAAGAGCAATCTACTTTGCAAAAGGAAAATAATGTAAATTATTTATAAAAAGTTGAAAAAAGTATAAAAAGTACCTGATTTTCATGGAAGGCTATATAATGAAGAAAAAAATCATTCAAATGATTGGAATTACATCAAGATTTAATATTTGCTATGACTGTGGAAAGAAAGTAACAACAACCCTAGAAAAGCTGCTTTAGTTTGCTACAGAAACAAAACTGTGTCTCATTTGTAGCATCTTACTGTATTATTTTATTATTGTTATTTTTTAATTTTTTTTTTTAGGCAAAGGCTCTTTAATACCAGTGCAACAGAATTTCTCATGATAGCCTAATATGTCCTAAAATAATCAGATAGAAGCAGAATATTATACCACTTATACACGGGTGTTCTTTGTTAGGGAATAATGCTGTTGAAAAATCCAAGACTATATAATTGAATCCAAATACCTCAAAATGCATACATCAACTCATGGAGAGTCCTTGCAAATTAAATTCTGAAAATAGCAATGAAAAATTCAGATAGGCTGGAAAAATGAAAAGACAGTTTACCTCTGCTTTTTTTTTACCAGCTTTGTTTTTACAAAGAGAAGTCAGGAAAGTATGATAATACTTAAAACACTTGACTTCCAGGACTGGAAAGGTTTCTTGGCTAACAGAAACATAAGAAGGGACATAAGGACCTGAAAAAGAACTTCTGAGTCATGAGATGAAACACCAGAGAGGAATCTGAGTTTAGTGGAGAGGAAAAAACAACAACAGCAACAACAACAAACTAAGGTATAACTTACTCTGACTTGCATTTAAAAAAAATGACAGTGAACAACATATCATTAAAAAAAATAGTATTTCTGTCCTAGACTACTTCTGCACTTGCTTGGAGCAACCACTTACAGCAGATCTTGTCTTCTACACCTATTTATCAGCATTGTACTAGCAGGATATATTTTCAAAAAAGACTTCAATTTTTTAGATTTAACAAGTACATTCAAATCCTTTCCACATTGCCTCAGCAGTCAACCCCCACACAGTATTTGTTATAAATGTCATTGTACACAGTAAAGAACTGTATATAGGAAGTTAATCCACAACACAGGAGTTCTGAAAACCTTACTTAAATTTCTCTTGGAGAACATTAACATTAAAGGTTTCTGCTTCATTTTTTTTTTTATTTTTTTTTCCAAATATCAGCAGTGTTAAGAAAGATTTGCTAGTAGGAATTAGGAGGACTTACAGGTAGAATTCAAATATCGTTTAAGACATTTTAATGTTGCACTGTGATAAAGATGCATCAGATGGAAACAACTGTAATTTACTTGTATATAGCAGATGTGCAGTAATATGCCTTTTTTATTTTTAAACAAGAATAAAGACCAAGTGCCCTGGCCTTGAAAAGGTGTTATTTTATCTGTTATTTATAAATTCAGGGCAAAATTCCCATTACATTTATAGAACTGAAAAATAAGTATAGAATGTATATACTTAAATTAGTCTCAAACAAACAAACAAACAAACACCAAAACCAAAATTAAGTTACATTTATATTCTCTAACCTGTAGATAATAGAAATTCACGACAGTTATTCACAAACACAGATAATACTAAACCACAACTATAGGTCTGGTTTCTTCCCAACAGTCAAATCTAAATAAATAAAATTATGTCTGCCTTCTCGCTGAAGATCTGTATCCAATGAATTTTTTACAAATGAGAACAACAGCTACAACTAATGCCTTTCAAGGCTCAGCAAAACTGAATTATTAAATCTGTCTGCCTATATCCTATTACAGCCTACTTATGAATACTTGATTTTATTTTGTATAATTGACAACAGTTGTCAGGAAAGGAAGGTTTTAACAGCAATCAAATTAAGATCAACTCCTCTATATATGTCACAGTGAAGAGCCTGCATCAAGTGTTGATGAATTAATTGATGGGTCACTGTGAAACAGGGGATGTGGAACTGTGGTGTCATGAACGGTTATATATTGTCTAGTGATGTTACAGCCTTCCTGCTTTAAGTCAAAAACACTGAAAGAGATGGCTTACTAGAATATGAAGAAGAAAAATGGACTTTGCATACATAACACCAGATCATTTATGAACAACTTAATTTTTAAGTCATTTATATTTCTTAAGTGACTATGTGCATGAAAATTTTAAACTGATGACAAGATGAGTAGCAGCACCAAGATGACATGTTAGACTACAGAGTTTCATTTACCAGTACAACAGAAAGCTTTCAGTTATGATACCTATTACAGAGGGGAAAAAAACAACAGAGCAGCTGAAACACCCTAAACATTTAAGCTATAGCACCATCCCTTTAGGATGTGATTACAAAATGTAGTCACATTTATACAAGACCAATGAAATCAGTTTTAAAGCATTAATTTCTCTTAATACCAGTAAAAGAACTGTGTGTACTTGAGATATTTGATCTGAATTAAGAAACTGATGAAGCAATTGATTAATTGGAATTTAAGCCATCAGTCACTGGATCCATCAACAGATTCATTTACATTCTAAACAATCAGCTGATGGTCTTATAGGATACTGTGTATTAATACACAGTCAATATGATACCACCAAGCTCATCACAGTTCCTTATTGACAAGCACACTTGCTTTTAATCTAAGTTTGATCCACACCATCTTTTTTTGGATTGCTGTATTGATTCAGTGTGCTTTAGTAGTTTTTACTTTTATTAAAAACATTACGGAATTATCTTACATACAGCAAACAATGTCCCAAGTGGGAAAAAAGCATCTACATTCATGTTCATGTTCTCAAATTTTAATGCAACTGATTTAGATGACTGAGATATACAGGTGGATACTCAAAAGCATGAATTAATTCACCCTTCCATTTAATAGGTTTTCATATACTACTTTGCTCCACTGTTTTTCTGATGTATACTAATAATTCCTTTTTGTAGAAACTCAGTGGACAGGAAAAAAGGTAATCTGTATTATTTGTACCTTTACTTGGAATGTGCAATTTTATATCTTGTAAAAAAAAAATCTAAACAGTAATAAGTCTAAAACTCTGACATACAGAATGCTTATAATGCTGAACAAGATCTTGCTTCACTTTCCAGATCAAAAAAAATCAAAGGAGGCCAGAATATCACTTCATAATGGTAGAAAAATCAGTACCATACTTGGGACATATCAGCTCTACTGATAGCTTTTATACAATAACAAGAATATTTTTCACTGACACCACTCCCTTTTTCTGCACTTGTTTTGTCTGCTATTATAATTGTTTTTTTGACATTTAGAACTGGAGTAACTTATGGGGATCTATCCCATACATGATCCAAACATAATCTGACTAAAATCCATGAATTGAGAATATTTTCAGCTTTGCTCATTAATTTTTAAACCAATTTTGCTAGCACCATCAACATTAGTCATGCTTAAGTACGTATGTTAGAATTATGTTTTGTTAGAATTATGTTTCATTAGAATTATGTTTCTCAACAAGCAGTATCAGATAAACCAGGATTGAAAATATTTTCCAAACTAATTCACAGAAATCATGGATTACTTTGATGCAGGATATTCTGCATGTCTGGATAAGTCAAAGGGATGAAACTGAACCTTCTGCAACCAAAGAGGTTACAGATGTTTTTAAAAACAAAAGTAGCTGCACTGCAAATGATTTTAAGGTGACGCTAAAATAGCAAAATCACACAACATGGATACTATTCCACAGCTGTAATGCCATAAACACCATCCATGCTATATTATCATTGTTTTCCTGGAATCATTATTCTAGTCTAAGTACTCAGTTCAGTTGGCTTTTTCTATTTATCTGTCCTTAACACAAAGAACTCATTTGGCCTTTAAAGGAAAACATTCAGGCTTATTATTGGGAAGCTGGTTTTCATTTAAAAATGCATAGTGAGAATTTGAGCGAGATTATAGTGAGAAAGTTCAAGTTTGCTTCAATAAGATTCTTCTTCAAATGTACAGTCAGACTTGCAGTAAGTACACTGCAAGAAACAATCATTATATTGCTGCCTATCATAACAGAAATGAAATTAGGATATTTTAACTAGCTTTTCTTGTATTTTTGTCTTAAACTTCAGTAGGAAAATTAATCAAGTAATTTTCTGATCCCAATGCAAAGCACACATAAACACTGATGTTACAAGCCTTATAAGGTTCAATACATATATTAAGAATACTGAATAAAGTAGTTCCCTAATTTCAAAGCTTTGACTGGACAGCAGTACTCTATCAACATTCCTAACACTTAAATACTTGTAAAGACTGATAGTACAAAAAATATATATGTATATACACCTTAAAGAATAATTCTTTTAGATTATTTAAGGTTCATTTCCTCTCCCAAGGAAAGCAGAGCTCACAAACAAAAAGATATGGAGAAAAGTGTATGGCCAAATATAAAAGAATCCATTAAAAGAGCATTTAGTCTCCCAGATTTAGCAGAAGTAATCAACTTGAAGTACACACCGGTAACTAAATGAGGAGGAGCAAAAATAAAGCCTCGGTACCTCATTATACACAAACACATAAAAGTAAAAGTCAACAGAGCTGCTGATAAAGCCATCAGATTAAAACAGACATATGAGAAAAAAAAAAAAAAACAACTAGAAAAAAGAACTAGAAAAAAAAACTCTTATTAGCAAGATGATAATGTGCTTTACCAAACAGGAACCTAGAAAGAAGCAACAGACCCACCCATGAAGATTGACCACTGGACTTCCCTTCAGCAAGAAGCACACAACTTCATTTTTTTTTCCCCAAAACAAAAGAAAGTTTGTAAAGCTACAAGGACACCTGCAATCAAAACTGTAACCGAAACAGTTAAACACGACCTAATTTTCATTTACCCTCCATACATACCAAGAGCAATGACAGTGTGGAAACATCAGCTTTAGCACTTGTATGGAGAGCCCTACTCACCTGTGTACTACTTGGAAGGCAGGCTCTCAGGGTCTCTACCACTGAAGAGAGAGATGCTAGACTTACACATGCTTCCATCCCAACTTCAGCCAGCCACACCTCAAGCCCCATATGAAAATCAGAAACTGACTACATCTCCAAGCTATGCTTTCCTTATGAATATGTTAACATTGATATGAGGATCATTTCTAAATGTAGTGAAACTACTTAAAAACTACTGCAAGGTCATTCCTCATTACACCTAATAATCTGAAATTTATAGTTTATGCAGAAATTCCTTTTTCATAATACAGATGAGGATCACCAAGATACATTTTCCATTAATTTCAAACAACCATCAAGATAATTTTAACAGGTTGCAGAGTAGAGCTTTCAGTGAAGAAGAGAAAAATATCTAAAAGAAGGTGTCAGTATTTTTAAAAATCCGTAATGCATGACATGATTCTTCGAACAGATACTTCATGGAAAACATAAAATAAACTGCTTCTAAGCAGGGAATTCTTGAACCAAACTTGTGAAAGTTGTAAGTATTAGAGAAAACAGTACTGCATGATGATGAAACAAACTACTTTCATCACTTATTAAAAGCCTCCAATACTCCAAACTAAAGGAATACATTAAAAAAAAGCTTGCTAAAAATGACAAAATCCAGATAAATGTGCAGTGATTTTCCAACTAGAGTTGCAAAGGTGTTTAAAGACAGACCTTTAAGGATTGCCGAAGAGCATGCATGAATTACATTTTTTATGCTGCTCCACAAAGGGCAAAACTTTTCTAGTATAAGAAAATGGGGAGAAAGAAGTTCCCCTGCAGCCTGTGGAGAGGCCCCTGGTGGAGCAGGCTGTCCCCCTGCAGCCCATGGGTCCCACATGGAGCAGATCTCCACGCTGCAGCCCGTGGGTGGAGGAGCCCCCAGTGGAGCAGGTGGATGTGGCCTGGAGGAGGCTGTGGCCCATGGAGAGCCCCCGCAGGAGCAGGCCCCGGGCCGGAGCTGCAGCCCGTGGAGAGGAGCCCACGCAGGAGCAGGGGGGCTGGGGGGAGCTGCCGCCCGTGGGGACCCGTGCTGGAGCAGTTTGCTCCTGGGGGATGGACCCCGTGGTACGGAGCCATGTGGGAGCAGTTCTTGAAGAGCTGCTGCCTGTGGGCAGCCCCCACAGGATCAGTTTGGGAAGGACGGCATCCCGTGGGAGGGACCCCACGTTGGAGCAGGGGCAGAGAGTGACCATGAAGTAGCAGCAGAGATGAAGTGTTGGGGACTGACCACAGCCCCCATTCCCGTTCCCCTGTGCCACTTGGGGGGAGGAGATGGAAGAGGGTGGACGGGGGGGGAAGGTGTTTTTAGTTTGTTTTTTAGTTTCTTACTGCTCTAGCTTGTTAGTTATAGGTAATAAATTTCTCTAATCTCCCTACACCAAGTTTGTTTTGCCCATCATGATAATTGTTGAGTGATCTCCCTGTCCTTATCTCAACCCTTGAGCCCTTTCCATCATATTTTCTCCCCCTTTCCCTTTGAGGAGGGGGAGTGAGAGAGCGATTGTGTTGGAGCTCAGCTGCCCACCTGATTAAAACCACCACAACCTCAAAGATGAACAAAGCGCTAAGCTACTCTTCCTCTACTATTCCACAAGTGGACAACCTGGCATTAGAAGCCCATTTCCAACATGTTCATCCAGTCTTCACTTCATTCTCTGGTCCCTACCAAGAAGTAAGTTAAGAGGTCCATTGAATGGTAATGCACTGAAACCTCAGAAAAGTTACTGCGCGCAGAGCTGCTGACAACATGCTGAGTCTGACTGGAACTTTACTACAGATCCAGAACTTAAAATACTCTTTTGTATTATTCATGTAGTCACTTTGAAAACAAAACAAAACAAAACAAAACAACACAAAACAAAACACACATTTTAAACAGACACCAGCAACTTTTTTTTATTACTATTATTGTGATCTCCCTTATTAAAAGTTACACCAGCTAGCTTGCTTTCAAGTAACATCACATTTTCAAAAGTTAGCATACAATTTTCACATCTACCTGTGCCATTTTTAAATGTGAGCAAAATCATATATATTACAAAATCATATATATTACAAAATCGCATTTTTTAAATGTGAACAAAATCATATATATTACAAAACGATAGAGCTGCTGTATTTCAATGCAGTTTGTATAGCTCACATACATGGAAAAAATGCAAGCCATGTAAACTGCAGTGGACACTAGCTTAGGATTTCAAGATATCCAGACTGCTGCTCCACCCAAGCTGCCAAATGCCCCAAAATCACTGGAGTGTGGGAACAGGCAGATTTATGACCAACACAATATACAAGCTCTTCTATACATACCAGGAACTTTTTTTCAGCCCTTTTTAGTTATTGTCTTTTTAGTTATTGTATAAATTTACAGTAAAGTATTTCCTTGTTACTATTTTAATGCAAACCTAATGCAACATATGCACTGTACAAGACACCCAAGTATGCACAGAAAATAATTAGCCAATGAAATACATTTTATCTTCTAATAACATTTTACTGTGTAATTTTTACATCAATAATACATATAGCATAATAGGATTAGCAGCTTTATGTTTCTACCTCATAAAAACCATCAGTGTTAAGTATATTCGTATCATCTGGCATTACTCTGTGGCTTAAAGTAGATACCAAACATTTCAAGCCTGCATTAAATCAAATGTAAAAAGGCGAATAGGAACTTAAGTACAGAAACACATTAAGTAGTTTGGACAGGAAGTTGGCAGATACTCATGCCCTGAAGATAAACTTTTATCTGGCTGTATGTGCAAAATTTAACTCCAATCATTTATCATTCTTTATACCAGTACATTTTTCAAAGCATTGTAATTCACAGGCAGGTAAGTTTTATAGCACATGTTTTCTAAACGTAATAGAAAATGCCAGAATGTGTGATAAATGCAACACTTTAAAGCCTTATTATTCTGCAGTAGGTGGTTTTATAAGGAGATTGAAAATGACCTAAGTTTGAGGCAACTACATTTGCAAAAACGAAGAGCTACGGAAGCCTCAAAATAAAAATGATTTTCCTGTTCTTTATTTCCATTTTACTCATGCCATTATTGATAAAATAGGTACAAGTAAAAAAAAGTCCTAAAACGACTTAACTAGAAATTTCAATACCAGTTATATCGTCTTTTTCATAGAATCATAAAATCATTAAGGTTGGAAAAGACCTCCAAAATCATCTAGTCCAACCATTCCCCTACCACCAATATCACCCACTAGATCACATCCCTGAGTACCACATCTGCCCTTTCCTTAAACACCCCCAGGGATGGTGACTCCACCACTTCCCTGGACAACCCGTTCCAATGCCTAACCACTCTTTCCGAGAAGAAATGTTTCCTGATAACCAATCTGAACCTCCCCTGCTGCAACTTGAGAACATTCCCTCTAGTCCTATCACTAGTTACTTTGGAGAAAAGGCCAACTCCCACCTCATCACAACCTCCTTTCAGGTAGTTGCAGGGAGCAATAAGGTCTCCCCTGAGCCTCTTCTTCTCCAGACTAAACAACCCCAGTTCCCGCAGCTGCTCCTCATAGGACTTGTGTTCCAGGCCCTTCACTGGCTTTGTAGCCCTTCTCTGGACATGCTCCAGAGCCTTCTTGTAGAGAGGGGCCCAAAACTGAACACAGTACTCAAGGTGCATCCTCACCAGAGCAGAGTACAGGGGGACGATCACCTCCCTGGTCCTGCTGGCTGCACTATTCCTGATACAAGCCAGGATGCCGTTGGCCTTCTTGGCCACGTGGGCACACTGCCAGCTCATGTTCAGGCGAGCATCTACCAACACCCCCAGATCCCTTTCCTCTGCACAGCTTTTGAGCCACTATGCCCCAAGCCTTTAGAGTTGCATGGGGTTGTTGTGGCCAAAGTGCAGGACCTGGCACTTAGCCACTGGCCCCAGCCCATCGATCCAACCTGTCCAGATCCCTCTGCAGGGCCTTCCTACCCTCCAGCAGATCGACACTTCCCCCCAACTTGGTGTTGTCTGCAAACTCACTGAGGATGCACTCAATTCCCTCATCCAAATCATCAATAAAGATATTAAAGAGAATGGGCACCAACATCAATCCCTAGGGAACACCACTCATAACTGGTCACCAGCTGGGTTTCACTTTATTCACTGCCACTCTCTGGGCCCTAGCCGTCCAGCCAGTTTTTAACCCAGCAAAGAGTGTACCTGCCCAAACCATGGGCTGCCAGCTTCTCCAGGAGAATACTGTGGGAGACAGTGTCAAAGGCTTTCCTGAAATCTAGGTAGTCTACGTCAACAGCCTTTCCCTCATCCACCAGGCGGGTCACTCAGTCATAGAAGGAGATGAGGTTTGTCAGGCAGGACTTGCCTTTCATGAACCCATGTTGGCTAGGTCTGATCCCCTAGCTGTCCTGTTCCATGACCTGTTCCATTACCTTTCCTAGCACTGAGGTCAGGCTGACAGGCCTGTAGTTCCCCAGGCCCTCCTTATGACCCTTCTTATAGATGGACATCACATTAGCAAGTCTCCAGTCATCTGGGACCTCTCTGATTGACCATGACTGCTGACAGATGATGGAAAGCAGCCCAGCAATCACATCCACCAGCACCCCCAAGTGGATCCTATCTGGCCCCATTGACTTGTAACAGTCCACGTGGAGCAGCAGGTCTCTTAACTATTTTCACCTGAATTGTGGGGGGTTTATTCTGCTCCCTGTCCCAGACTTCCACATCAGGAGGCTGAGTACCCCAAGGGTAACTGGTCTGACTATTAAAGAGAAGTGTAAAGAAGGCATTAATAACCTAAGCCTCTTCCTTATCCTCAGCAGTCGTGTTCCCTGTTGCATCCAGTAAAGGATGAAGATTGTCCTTAGCCCTCCTCTTACTATTAACGTATTTCTAAAAACTTTTTTGTTGTTGTTTTTTACCACAGTGGCCAAGCTGAACTTATGCTGGGCTTTAGCCTTTCTGATTTTCTCCCTGCATATGTTGGCAACTTCCTTGTACTCTCCTCAAGTTCCCTGTCCCTTCTTCCACAGGAGGTAAACTCTTTTTCTCCCAAAGTCTCAGCAGAAGTTCCATGTTCAGCCATGCCAGTCCTCTTCCCTGCTGGCTCATCTTATGGCACACGGGAACAGCCTGCTCCTGCACCTTGAAGACTTGAGGAGAGTCCAGCCTTCCTGGACCCCTCTGCCCTTCAGGACTGACTCCCAAGGGACCCTCCCTACCAGTGTCCTGAACAGTTCAAAGCCTGCCCTCTGGAAGTCCAAGATAGCAGTTTTACTGACCCCCCTCCTGACTTCAGGAGGAAAATAGAATAGTTCAGAATACTTCTACTTCAGAATAGAGAACTCTACCACTGAGTGGTCACTCTGCCCAAGACAGCTCCCAACTACCACATCTCCCACCAGTCAGAAACACAGAATAGTTGAGGTTGGAAAGGACCTCTGGAGATGGCCTGGTCTAACCACCCTGCCAAGCAGGGTCACCTTGCACACTTAGCACATTTCTCTTCCTCACCAGCAAATATTTTGTATTGCTTTTTGCAAGTGGAATACAAAATCATTGCTTTAATCTTTCTTGATTATTTAAAAAGCTTTTTAAAAAAAGAAGTAACTGAAAGTCATAAGTTTCAGACGAAGCAGTGCAATATCTACAAAGGAAAAGTTACGCTATGGGCAACTTGCTTACTCAGCAGAATACATTCTTCAGGAAACTTGCTGAAAAGAGTACACTGAGACCAGAAAAATGCTTTGAATATGCAGGATTGGTAACCTTACAAAAGCATCAATCTTCTGGGAATACTGGAGAATAAAGACGATCTTGACCTTTGCCCTGGTAGAAAATTAACCATCCTTTTTCTTGAGCAAAGTACAAGCAAAGAAAACATTGTCCAAATATAGGAAAGAGAGCACATGAACTCACTCTGCAAAAGCCACAGACAACATGAAGAGCAGAAAAGCAGTCTTAATAGTAGCCACAGATGCTCATAGACAGAATCTTTATCCAAAAGAGGATGAAATTCTCTGGGTGAGATCTTTTCCCCACTTAGGTCAATGCCAAAACACCCACTGAGTTTGTCCTCCAAATCTTGATGTTGAGCAAATGGTGGTAGTAACAGAAAAAACACCACAATCAAGCTTATATACATTACCTATATCTTTGTAACGTGGCATTTTTTCTGTACATTCAAGGCCTTTCAGGAGCTAGATAATGAGATACAACATTCATTTCACAGGGGTATAGCAGCATCAACTTTTAACAAGGTGTCTGGGAACTTCTGGAATTTTGAAGCCAATGTTTGCCACTGCCCTTGTACGTCACCAAGGGTGTAGTTGTTAGTGTACTGCCAAGGACAGCAATCAGTTAGGCTTCAGGACCAATGCCACTACTGTCTAAGGAGAAAGATGAGGATCCTCTTCACTACAATTGCTCTACATCTTTGTAGTTGAACCCCCTGAGAGAGATACAGGAAACAGTGATGCTCTTTGCCATGGTGCAGTCACCACTTAGAGGGTTATCTGAGGTCATCACATGCTTGAGAAGCTTAATTGCTGGGATGAGAGCTATTATGGCACATACAGGGGGTACAGACAGAGTCAACAGAATTGTTTTACAGGATGTCCTACTTGTGAGATTGCACTTTTACATTTGCAAAGCTTAGCAGTGCTCACTACAGACCTACGTAGTCCTTATCTGTTTGTGAACATCAGGTCTAGCGGGGCACCCCTCCAGTAGGCTCACTAACCAGCTGAGTCAGGAAGTTATATTCCACACACTCCAGGAACCTCCTAGACTGCTTCCTCTGGGCAGTATTGTATTTCCAGCATGTATCAGGGAAGTTGAAGCACCCCATAAGAACAAGTGCTGGCGATTGTGCGACTTCCGTCAGCTACTTGTAGAATGCCTTGTCTGTCTCTTCATCCTGGTTTCCACCCAACTACTGACCCCACCAGGATGTTCGCCTTGTTGGCCTTCCCCTGATCCTTACCCATAAGGACCCAACCTTATCACCCTGAGCCCTGAGCTCTACAACATTGAAACACACTCTAATATAGAAAGCCACGCCACTGCCCCTCCTTTGTTGCCCATTCCTTCTGAAGAGCTTATAGCTGTCCAAAGTTTTGTTACAATTTTGAAAAATATGAATGTTTGTGACTGATAATTAACACATGAGTAAATATAGCAGTGTTAAGGAGTTTTGTAAGTGAAATCCAAGAAACTCATCTCTGATATGAGGAACATACCTCCTAAAATACTCACATAGGTAAGACCAAACCAGTGTAATGCTGCTCAGAAAAATACAAGGTACTACAATCATGTAACTGACATTATCTTTCCAGGAAGGTTCTTCACAATCAAAGGGATTTGTTTGCAAGAATTTGTAAATTATTTCCTATTTCCCTATTGCTTCCATTGCACAGCTATAGTAGTAGACATGCATTATTTTGGAATGTCCAGGCCTACATATTGGACTTAGAAACATCCAAAACAATCTTCTGATGACTATTCGTGCATGATCATATGCTTAGAAAATTAAGTTATTTTAAAGTTACATTTCAGCAAGAAAATGCATGAAAAGAACAGATTAGATTGTATAAAGTCTAGAATCCTTGGCCTTCAGCTACCAAATAGCTACTTGTGCCATTTGGTCATTGCTCATTGGGTTTTACTCATCACTGAGTGGTTTGGGTTCGAGGGGAACTTTAAAATTAATCTAGTCCAGACACTCTACCATTTGGAGGGACACCTTCCTCTAGATCAGATTGTCCAAAGCCCCATCCAGCCTGGACTTGAACAATTCCAGGGATGGGGCATCCACAAGTTCTCTGGGCAACCTGTTCCGGTGTCTCACCACCCTCATAGCGAAGAATTCCTTCCTTTTATCTAAATTACTTCTACCCTCTTCAGTTTAAAACCATTACCCTGTCCTATCACTACAGGCCATTGTAAAAAGTCTCTCTCCATCTTTCTTATAAGCCCCCTTTAAGTATCAAAAGGCTGCAATAAGGTCTTCCTGGAGCCCTCTCTTCTCCGCAGAGCTGCTCTCAATCCATTCATCTCCCATTCTTTACTGATGTTTGGAATTGCCCCAACCCAGGTGGTGCAGCACCTTACACTTGGCCTTGTTGAACTCCATAAGTTTCATGTGGGCCCACTTCTTAAGCCCGTCAGGTCCCTGACATACTGAATAGTGAAATTTATGTGATGAATTCAGTGTTTTGTTGAACCTATGTGCAGTGCAAAAGCAAGTAATGAGGTTCCTGAGAGAGATGAGACCAACAAAGAGCAACCTATTATGTTCAGTGGGTGAACAGATGAACCTTGAAATACAAAAATCCTACAGTTACTGTAGTGCTATCTGTGACCAGTGAAACTGAGCAGCCAGTGGGAGTTGCTCTCCAGAGTATTTCCTCTAGCAGCACAAGCGAATAAAAACCAAACACAAAAACACTTTTTGCCAACGTCATAGTTGCTGAGTGTACAGAAGTTGATGCATTAAAATTCATCTGTAGACCATATTTTAGTAGACTTCTGCCTTTACATTTTTTCCAACTCCAATTTTGTTGGAGGAGGAATACCTCAATGACTATCTCAGTACTTCGACATTTGGGAAAACTGTTTTTTGCAGAAGCATTGGCTTTTGCTCTATATAGAATCAAGTGTCTGGCAGAAATGCTAATTGTGCAAAAAGACAGATTTACAGGGTTCAAATACCATAGTCAGGAAAGTTGAAGTAGACCAGTAAAAAAAAAATCTATTTTATCCTATGGAAATTCAGTTTCTACCAGGAAAGGCTGAAGAGAAAACCCAGCTCTCCTTTTCATAGTATCACAAAGCATTATCCATGCAACAAGAAGGACCTTGGGAAAAAGAAAAGGGCTAAACTAAAATTAATCAATTCTTATCCTCCTGAAAAGCTACTAATGAAAAACAGTACAATAACAATGTCACGTTAAGTCTGGTTGTCACAGGCCAATTAGTTAGCAGTAGTACAGAAGACACAATTTTTCCTAGTCCTAGAGTCTATGAAGCATGTCACATACCAAGAGGTGGTCATCTACTGTTTCCTTCAGCTGCAATATCTTTAGAAAATAACGATTCCCATGTACAATACTATTGTATTGCCAGGTCACCTTCCTCCTAGGAACCTTTAATTTGTGCCCAATTTCAACTAAGTAATGGTTGAAACCAACCAACTCTTGTAATTTCACAACTGAAAGCTAAGAGAGCACTAATACTACAGATACCAGGTCTTATAAACATATGCACCAGGTTTTCAAGAATGACCAGGTCCAGTTCATGTTAGAACACCTCTGTCTGTTAGTATAATAATACCTGACCTGTATCTGAATCTGGTCACTGAACCAAGGTACGTATGTACCTACAGAAGGCATAACCAAGTTTGAGAACAGGTATTTGAGCTCAGAAAAGAATTTATCTTTGAAAATTGTCTTTATTTAGAAACATATTATTCCCATAATGCTGAAGTCATCAACACCTGCTTCAGTCAGCAGTTCCTGTGGACAATCAGAAAGTTATACAATGACGTCTGGAATGCCCCATCTAGCTTTTGTAACTGAAACTGCATATATACAAATATAATGTAGAGAGCATACCAAGCTATTAAAAAAAAGAATATGAAAATTCTGCATTAGAGGCCACTAGGGCTTAGCTTAATTTTAGTTAAGGAAGCTCTGTTGACATAACACTGATCTTGGCTACATTTGCTTAACAGCTTTCTGCTAAGGTAGTCAGTTGTTTTTGCCTACTTGTACATCGAATGAAAATAACCTTTAAACCACCTTTTTGTAGCAAGCTCAGCATGAACATTTACCTTTAATCTTGTGAAGAGTTGATAAACAGGACAAATCTCCCAAATTACTTATCATCTCTGCTGTGTATGAGTGGAAATCATGAGATTCTGCCTAAACCTTCCACCCCACACCCCCTTTCAAATACATATAAAATAAAGATATTCCAAGGTTTTACACTCCTTTTTTTTTTTCCCCCGGTTTTTTTTTGAAGCTAACGAAGACCTTGTAGAGTTTGTTATATGGGGAGTCTGACAGCAGCAAAACATTCAAGACAGAGGATTGCCCTCCCACACCCAAAGGTAATTAATATTACTTATTATTAATAATCATTAATTAATAATAATTAATAACCCAAGATTACCCAGAGTAATCTTAACTCTAAACTCAGCCATCTAGCTGTCTCCTTTCACACAGAAATACCAACTGATCAGAAAGTCAAAAATGAATAGGAAACAAACAGATGACCTACATTTATCTTTAGACTAACTTTTCTAAGAGTGATAAAATTCATAGGAATCTTGCAAATTAGACACACATACATAATTTGCATCGTCATTACATCAGAAATACTATATGGAGATATTCTGGCTGATAGAATGTGATAAATCTATCTGCTAAAGTTACAAAAAGACATCTAATTAGAATTCAGTTTTATCAAAATAATCCAATAGGCTTGATCTCCTTACATAGCCGAAGCTAATCAGAGAGTAGAAGAGAGTAGAGTAGAAAGAATCCTAAAAAATCTGTATTCCTAAAAGTGCATTTTTGGGAAGGAGAGGATGGGAAGAAAACAAGCACATAGCACTGCCTCATTTCTTCCATGGCACCACACATGGGTGAAAAGAAGCCGTAACTGTTTTAGGCTGAACTTCATAAACTACCAAATTATAATTCAAATTGCTTCTTTTTTGACTGAAGAAACAAGATATTGAAGTGCTGCAGACAACATTAATATGTGGTGTAAATACCGAAATGGGAAAACATGGAAGTGAGGTGGATTTTAAAATTAGTTCAAACTCTTTGCTTTACTCTATAGATTTATGGTAACAAATTATAGTTAAACTGTTTTATTGCACAGAAGATAAAATAAAATTACATATAGAACATAAAACCATGCAAAAACTAATGTGCTTTACGAAGTATTTAAAGTGTTGTCTATAAATTAAACCATAAATCAGTCAAAACCACAACATCGAAGAAAAAGCAATTACAGATGTAAGTGTTCACTCTTTAGTCAAAAAACAATTATTGCCATATGTTTGAAGTTCAGTGTTTTTTTTTTTCTTTTTAAGAGTACAACATGAATATAACTAGTCAGCCTGTTGCATGTTTACACAAAGTGAATTTTCAATGCTAAAAATCACATTCCATGTATAGTAGAAGTGCACATGAAATAATTTATATCAGAATTCTAGGCAGATTTCACTGAATTTGCTCTTTGTTCATTTTACAGTATAATGAACTTTTACCTAGTAGGCACACAACTCCTTCAAAGTGTTCACACGCATTTTTTTTTAATTTTTATTTTTATTTAGAGACTTGCCAATCTTACATAATGAACTTTTAAAATAGTAAAATACTTTTAAAAAGTTTTATTTTCTAGATTGCAAATTACTGGAAAATCTTAATTAAGACATTCTAAGAAAGTTGACTGAAGTAGACCTAAACACTGAATACTGACATAGACTTGAACTATCTTACCTTCAAAAAATGTTTTCTCTCCCCATGTTTCTGACACAGGGATTCACATTCCCTTTTTCCCCATGTGTACCTTGCCAAAGAGATAGTTCTACTTACATTAACTGTGATCCTTGATTTACTCTTCATATATATTTCAATAAAGTTACAGAGCCATCCCATGCAGATGCATTTCTGGTCCACATTGACCAATGACAACCATACTTATGCCTCATCCTTCAACTATTAGTACTAATGGGAAAGCACACAACACAATGTCTTAAAACCTCCCATACCAGAATCCAGGAACTTAAGAATTAACAGGGAGGTAAAAATGCTACACTGTAGAGATGCAAAATATGAAATTGAAGAACTTCCACCACTGCAAGCTAGGCAGCTGTCTTGTTTTGTTCTTGTTCATTTATTCCAACAGTAACAACACTACTAATATAAACTGCTGCAAGGATCCTAATTAAGGACAGCAAGATAGCTCTCTGCAAATGAACAGTTTTTGATGTTCCTACAACAGAAAACACTACAGAATATCGTATATTGAATTCTCTGCATATTTCATTTGAAGATATTACCACTGCTATGTACCCCTTCTGGACAGGATGACAACTGTTTCCAAATGCCTAGATATCTAATAACTAATACAGTATGTCTAGTACACAGTAGGAAAAATGTCAAATAGCACACCTTCTACCGCTTGTGCATTGCAAGCAAGTTATCTAGTTCAAAAGTAATTCTTCTATAGAGGTATAACTTTTCTCACAACTTTTCTAGCAAGTGTAATTTCAGCTGAAACAGTTTTTGGATAAGAACTAAGGGATAACACTGCATGCAGCCCAAACGGCAACATCATCAACCCTTTTATAATCATGCTGGATCCAAGAGTTTTGAGTTGTCAGAAGCATTACATATTTTATTAAATTATGGTACTGTGGGACAGAATAAAAAGAAAAGCCAACATACCCTGAACCAGAAAGTTAAACAAGATTAAGGCTATATACAGACTACTAGGAAACTGTCAGTCCAGACCAGTTACAGGTTATCCAGTGCACCTAACCAGCATTTCAAAGTTGTTACTAAGACAGTAACAATATAGTAATTTCTTCTTCTTTTAGCAAATACGTAGCTCCAATAGTGTTCTGTAGGCTACTCAAGTATTTGTTTTCTCTATTTTTCTCTTGCAAATGACCTCTGCAAATTTATATTTTGGCTGAAATATATCTGATAGAACTCCAATGCCATAGTAAAATACCAAACTACGCCTAATATACGGTTTGTGAATATCACAGCTATTAACTTTGTGAAATTTAGTGCTGTGGAAAAACATTAGACAGCTCTTCATGATCTGAAAAGTAGCAGTAATACAAACCAGGGAAACTCATTTGACTTATATGGGGGCTGTTCAATTGTCATTTCCAAACTTTTATCAAAGCAGCTTTATTTTATAGGTTTCCTGTAAAGGAGGTATTTGTTTCCCAAATATTGAGTACTCCTCTACCAGCATGTGAGGAGAAATAGAATTATGAGAAGCACTTTCCTTCCTGTCACTCAGAGAAAGTGTTCAAGGGGTGTAGGGATGGGGGCCAGGATGGGACAGCCCAAAGAGACAGTATTATTTCTAAAGTAAAATATTTAGTTATCCTAAAAAATGCTTTAGGTCATTTTAATAGTTTTTTTTTAATCATCTTAATTACATTAATAGGACAAGATTTCAGTTCTTTTCAATTTAATAACTCGAATATAATCAAGTAACATCTAATATTTTGCAAGATAATGATTAGTCAAATACTTTAAAAATACTGTGAAGTCATATTAAACAGTCTCCTAAATATACTAGAGTAGTTTTAATATTACCTTTAAGTTTTGTTGTATCAATTCATAAAAATCATCTATTAGAAGAACATATCTATATAGGTCTCATGTTCACAGTAAGATTTCCCATTTTAGAATCCAAGCTTAATCTTTTTCTCAGATATGGACACCCTCCCATTAACCTGATGAAGATAGATCTCCTGCCATCAATTTATTTGACCACAATGCACAATCTAAAATATCACTGCAACAACGAAGTTATCACGTAACCAATTTGAATTATCAAAACATACCAGTTTTTTCCGATGTTCTGAGAAACACCATGTCAGATGGGATTCGTTGATTCTGAGAGGGAAAAAAAGGTATATTTTTTCGTAAGTAGGAAAAAAGTGAATTCTAATCGAATGTCCAGTAAGATCTGTCACCAAAAGGTCACTCTTGGATTGAAACTCAATTAAAATAGGATTTATCAAAGCAATTTGCATTCAGCGTTTGCAATTCAGAAATCAATATTTTCAAAAAATTATACAATAAGCAAACAACAGCTAATCCTTTCAGATGTTCTTTGTAAATGAATCATAAATACCTGCAGACCTCCAAGTCTTACATTTTCATGACTGAAAAGAGTAGTTTGACCATATAAATATCTAACAGAAATATTAAAATTAATATTTTACTGAGTAAAATACTGACATTCAGCAGAGATAAAGAAAACAACAGTGAAATTTAAAACATTCATCTCATCATTTAAGTTGTACTCATTGTATATACCAAATATTCCCTTGCATTCTCTCCTCTCCCTCTCAACGCGCTCAAATGTACACAAAGGAAACAGCAAGGCATGGAACAACATTTTCCAATTTTACATATTTATAAACCTCTCCATTACAAAGAGAAAAATAGAATTTCTTTCTCAGTACCTACGGCATGCCAGGTCAGGTACAGCTGCAGGCTTGTTCTGCTATTTCCCTTTCAAGTATGTAATTCACTGTATCTAATCATGTTTCCAACTTTTTGCTGATTATAAGAAGTCCAATCTATGCTTTTGCAAATTAAACAAAATTGAACAATACCGCCATCCCCCGCACATGCTGCTATCTAAAAACGTAGCTCTCCCATCACTTGTGAACAAAGCATATACCAGCACCAGTTACACATTGCCACTACGGGGCTTAAGAATGGAAAACCAGGGGAGTAAAAATAACCAACATGTCAAAACTTGAAAGATATACAGGATTAGAAAAGAAAAGTGACAGGCTAAGCTGACAGGAACTGGAGTGAACACTGGAAATGGCAATGAGAAAAGATGGATAGTAATGAAATGCAGTTTCTTCTATCACAGCTTATACCTGGTGTGCCACATGTCATCCTGCTCAATCCGGAAGCTAAACACAAAGATTCATTTGCTTTTCACTTACAGACTGCATTTAACTAATTAAGAAATCTCAGTGTATTATTAGCAGTGACTATTAGTTTAATGCTAAAACGTATTTCTTAAAATTCATTCAGATTACTTGTTAAGAGGGTATAATTCACTAAGGTTCGCTTAGAACAATATTTTTCAAACAAAAAGCAGTTCCATTGGAGAATAAATTTCAGGTTTTCATGTTCAAGGTATACTTGTTTGATATTGCCTTGAAAGCCACTTTACAGCTAAGGCTCATCTTTTACTTTTGAAGAGCTCAATTGTCTGTTCGAAGTGAGAGTGGAAATGAAAATAAATGTAGCTGACAAAACCCATCAATCATATAGCATACATGAACCTCATGGATTCCAGTCTTAAAAACCTGACTGAATTTACTCAATGGAAAAAGTTAAGAGGTTCAGTATATACGCATTTCAAAACTTTATAACGGAAGTGTGAAATGGGGAATAATTGTAATCAAATTGCAAAACTAATACAGCGGTAATTCAATTGTGGCTTTATTTTCTTCATAAACTGCAAGCTACAGAAAACTATTTAGTTATTTTATAGAGAAGAAAAGCAATGAAGGTGGGTTTCAGATGGTAAGCAGTCATACTAGCCTGAAAACTTCAAGACATTAAACAATGAAACACCTCAAGTCATCAATGCGGTGCACAGAATCCTGTCTGTAAATTTTAGAGTAATCCTAGTCACAGCAATATATTGATTCATTGTATCAAAGCAGAAGATATATGTAATACCCCACAAAAATTCTATCACAGAAAATGTAATTGGTTCAAAACTGATCTTTACACGCAACACAAGTACATACAGCATGTAGGAGCTATAACATACTTATCCCAACAGGAATCTAGGCAACAATCTGGAAAACAGCATTAGTACGCATTCAAAAACCTCTTAGAGGATCAACACAAACACAGAGGAGTATTTTAGTTTGTTTGGTTTTGAGTCAAGTGTCCTTAAAGGTAAAGATGTAGGACTAACAACACTACTCTGAAGTACAAGAAAGTTAGCAGTTTGAATATGCTTTGATTTGAAATCAGGAATGTAGTTTCTCATTTTTAACCCTCCACCTTTTTACTCTTTTCAAAGGCATCACGTCCCCCTCATTACTGAGTGTCAGAACTTTTTTTTTTTAAAAGTAAATCAATCCATAGCAGTCTCCATCTCTCCACTCCCCCCCCCCCAGTAAACAAGCTCAAAAATTCAGAAAATTAATCAAGATCAAGAAAATTAAACACAGCTTTATATGACAGAGCATTTGGGACCTTCAAAATACTATGTCTGACTAACCAAGAAAATTAGTTCAGAGTGAAAAAAATTCATGTCTCACTCAAAATGGAGAATAAATACATATTTACACCAGAAAACAACACTGAAGCAGCTGATGCTTTTTACCATACATAATGCAGTACAGTAACATTTGCCTTAGTTCTTGAGAAGTCCCACTCATAACAATATTATTTCTGACCATAAAACATCCTGGATACTATACATGTTCTAACACTAGGTGAAGTTTTCAATTACTACAAAGAAACATTCCTGAGAGCACCATGCAATCACAACAGTGCCATTTAGAATAGTGTGATCTGAATAAATGTCAGTCAAATGCAGATTTTATTATACAGGTTCAGCTTTCAAGGTCACTGGTTCAGAAGTGGAATTGGAAACAACTACAGCTGTATTCTGTATTGATTCAGTATAGTTCAGTATAGATGAGCTATGGAGATGGCAAATCAGGAAACAGAAGCAATGACCAGTCCTACTATCTCAAACAAACAAGAAGTTTGAAAACCGAGTGAGTCTGGAAATTCTAGGAAATAGATGCATTTTCTAGTTTATCTAAAAACCCTACACGGACAGCAAAAAAATCTCTGTTCATACCTTGAAATTACACATTTTTATAAACAGATACTTAATCAGTTGCAGCAATTCCCATTCATTTCTAAAAGTACAAACAGTTAAAAATATATGTTCTTGTCTGTATATCAACAGTACTCAATTTGAAGATGCTGCTAACGCACAACTGTAGCGTTGGAATAGCATTTTTAAAATTTTGCCTTACAACATTAAATAAAAAGGTAGTGAAATTAATTATCCATTATGAGCCCAGATTCAATCAGGATTAATATTTCATATTTGGATTTGGGGAAAAAAGCAAGACAAACGTCAACCTTAATAATATAGCCTGTGTGCATATTAGGCAAAATTTAAAAAAAAAAAAAAAGAAAAGGAGGGGACAAATGAAATGTAAAGTCAAAATTAAACATTTCCTTAAATGACTGTAAGAATAGACCAGACATATAGGCATCTATGTCTTAATATAGATTACCTATACATTTTTGCAACCTCCCTACCAGCTCCGACAAATCCATCACACAAGTTTCAGGTTACTAGCTTCATGCCTACAAACTTCTAATTACATGTAAACAAGCTAAAAAACTTGACCAACATCCCTAAAAATTTGCAAAAGTCTGACAATAAATTTCGCATAATATTCTAACAATCCAATACAGATTTAAGTAGAAGTTCTAATAATCAGAATGATTTTTTTAACAGTCATTACCAGCTGCAATGAAGAATCTCTCATATTCAGTACATTGAATAGTAGGTACAAGGCGAGTTTTTCAAGAATCAAGTCTTTATACCTGACAAAACTGCACAGAATCCAATTAGTCACATGATCATTTTTTAATTTTAACAGAAAACACATATCTTGATTTTATGTCTTTTTAATGGCTTCTCTCTTCTTAGCTTTTCTTACCTATAAGACAGTGAAACCTTTTATGCATTAAAATATTTGAATTTATTCTTGCACGCAGGGAAGGCTCGATACTGTATTGTCTTTATCTTCTCTGTGAGAAAAAAAACAGTACTTAAGACTGGCATACCCTTTTCCATCAGGTTTTCAAAATTTTGGAAGTAGGCAGAAAGGTACTACATGATTTCTAGTTAAAAAATAAGTCACTACTACTGCTGACACAGTAGAGCAAAGATCCCCTTCCAAGGATAGAGCACCTGATATTTAGTCACTATAAAAGACTGACTATACAAAAACAGATGGCAAGCATGCAGCAAAAATCTTTAACACCTCATTATTGAGAAAATTAAGTTCTGTTATATATTGTCACAGAAAACAGCAACAAAATGTCAATCACGTTTACCCTCTCATGTCATATTTATCAAAGTGAAACAAGTTAAAACAAGAACACATATAACTTTGAACATTCAGAAGCCTATGTAATCTCAACTACCATTCAGATGAAGCTAGAAATGTTTATTGATATGCAGTGAAATCTGGATATACAAGTCATAAAAATTACTAGAATACTATGTTTTCATAAGTCTGAGCTGAATCAGAGCTCTGGGGAAGGAGCACTTCCATTTCTCTTACAGTTTGTCATTGCTGCTGACTTCTTTTCTAGAGATCTAGCTATGATAAGACAACAGTCAGCATAAGCTAAGTGCTTCTCCAGTTGCTGGGCTTCATTTTTATCGTGTTATTACCATGTTATTATCATGAAATCTTTATTAACAAACTTTTGCAGCTCCCTCACAGTCTTCCAATTCTCCTACAACTGCCCATAGGCTCCAGATCCCTAGTTTTAGGTTTATTGTTCTTTCTTCTCCATACATACTGCTAAAAACTATGTATACTTTTTTTCATGGACTAAAACATTCCTGCTTGCTTCTGTGTTAGAAATCAAAGAGGCACTTCACAGTTGTTTTCTTGCATCTGCATGCTCTGCAACACTACATGTTAATAGTCACAATCTTTACAGAAGCTGGTTTAATTTCACTTCACACTTGAGATTAAAAAAAGTTGTGTCCCTTTACTGCTATCCAAGAGAAGCTCTCAAAGTATTACGATAAAGCTTTACTGTTTCACGTTTTAAAAAACTATTACGTGTTACTATTAAATGTGTTATTATTATTATTGTGTTATGCCCTCTTCACATCCTCAAAAAGTGTTCCAAACAATCAAAAAGCTACAGTAGCACTATAACAATATCTTAACTCACCAAATCATCCCTTCAATTATCTTGAAGAAAACCATGTGCACCTCTGCATCCATAGAAAATAAATAAATAAATAATTTTAACACAAGCCCAGGAGATTAAACAACTAGAAAGCAGCATGCCTGTTTAAAGCAAGAGGGAGGGGAATGTTTTCCAGCTAACATATATAAATGTCTTTTAGCTTTTAAAAACGGATACTATTTCAATCTTTTCAGGCCTTTTCCTGACCTAATATTAACGCCTTACAAAATTTTCATTTGAAACTAAAGATATATTACTCAAAGCTAATCTGTTCTAATCACACTGCAGTTACTTAGAGCTGATTTGAAATTGATCAGTCCTATAAATATGAGAGGATATTCAAAGCTCAGGTACAGAAAAGCTTTTCATTTAAGTTGTTAGTATTTGTGATGCAGTTACTAGTTAACATATGGATCTTCAGCTCAAATGAGTCATTAATTTCACTGCAGAAATGCTGCTGATGCATCTTCCAGTCAAATACAATGTTAACTTGTTCCTTTGCCATTAGACTGAGCAATTGAACATTTCACTCCTGACTGGTTCTTTGGCTTAAGAGTCATACTCCGAATTTGAGAAGTGCTTACTCCAACAAAATACACTTCTAAACAGAACCAGAAAACATTTAATTTCATTAGTTTGAAGACACCCACAGTTAGGCCAGAAGAAAAAAAAAAAATCTGTGATGGTGCAGGAGAGACCTTGTGGATGAAATGCAACATTCAAACAACTAACTATATGCATCTTACTGAGATACCCAAGAAAAATCTTCATCAAAAGGAACTGTACCCAGTACTTCCTTAAATCTTTAACATTACTTTTTCATTACAAACTTCAGGTACTCACAACATATGGTCTGTAATCTCCTGTACATAATGCTCAAATAGATGCTGATGATCTACCTCATACAAGACAGATAACCCAAAAGTAATCCCAGTTTTCCAAATTCTAGCATGATTCAACAAGTGGATGGATCTCAGTAAATTTCAGGGAAGGCACATTACTTATACAGCCACTAGGAATCTTCCCCATACAGTATAATAGTTAATTACAGGTTTAAAGATAAAGACCCTAAAAAGCTTCTTTACCAAAAAGCTTCTTTCTTTGCCAAAACAAATATCTATTCTCAGTCTACTAGAAGATCTGGAAGAGTTGCAACTGAGCAGCTGCAAGTTGACTCCATCTGA
Organism: Cygnus atratus; assembly: GCF_013377495.2. Classification (NCBI taxonomy): domain Eukaryota; kingdom Metazoa; phylum Chordata; class Aves; order Anseriformes; family Anatidae; genus Cygnus; species Cygnus atratus. The sequence continues at coordinate 48,705,676 of NC_066363.1, forward strand.
ACTCTAAAATAGCAAGGTGTAATAAAACACAGGCATAGAGCCCAGGCACATTAATGTTAATCTTGTCCATGCTAACATACACTGCCTGGAGGGTCCCTACAAGACAGTAGGTATAGAAAGCAGACCAAAAAAAAGCAAGAAATAGTATGAACTACACAGGAATAAATCTATTTTAAAGAGCAGCAAGACAAATGACACTTGGGTGTGTTACTTGTCTTTAAACTACAGGAAAAAAACAGAAAGGAAGGAAATAGAAGTTATACCAAAAACAAAAGAGGGGTTTCTCATATGTTGCTGAAAAAAAAAGAAAACAATCTCTATCCACTAACAATTCATGAGTTCTCCAAATTCTTTGAGAAAAAGAAGACGTATTAACAAACAAGGAAGCATAACATGAATCAGGAGGGCATATCTGTTGAAGGATTTTTCCTTTTTAAATAGTATTCCACTAAATAGTTGTAATCCCATGAAGAAATTTAGAGAAGTCTAATCACTGACTAGGTTCCACTAGCTATTCTTCTTGCAAACAGCAACTTGCCATAAAAGATCTCAAACAAGACTGGATACAAGGATATAAGCTTCAACTTGAGGTAACTTTCTAGGATCAAGGGCTTAGCTCTTTTTTGCAAAGAAAAACAGGAATCACTTTGCACCAAGAAAGTCTGTTGCCTTTCCAGAATGAAATTCCATAAAATTTTTGTCTGGCAAGAAAAATATGTTAACTTGGACGTTACAACAGCTTCATAGTATGCTGAAAAGCCTTTGACAGCAAAGCATGATAGGGAGGATGAACTAGAAATCTAACCCATAAGGTTCCTTATTACACAGCTTGAATTTAGGTCTCGTTACAGATGAGTTTCTTCCAGATCACTTACTAAAACAAACCAACTGAAATAAGCATCACTGACTTTATTATAATACTAATACAGAGTGGAAAAAGAGTTCACAGCTCTCCTTCACCATTTGCAATAAAACTAACTTGAAAGCCCCCCCATTTTTAATACATAAAATTTAACCTAGAAGGCTTCAGACATCAGAAAACATGGATTTGAGCAGTAGGAGGAAGGTATTGGCAGTCAGACAGCTTAGAGTATCTAGCACAGCACAAGCCAGAGAATGTCATTCAGTAATTGTATTCCCTTCACTAGACAAATTCAAGCATATAACAATTCATAAAATGAATGTTTACATTCAATTAAGCTTAGAATTAAATCCAAAAAGAGACTTCCTTCAAGTTTCTCAAATAAGATTTGAACTAAAATATTACTTACTTAGTACTTCACAGATAAGTACCTCAATATACTTTTCTTCAGAAGATAATTAGCACGTTAATAATCTTTAGTCTCTAAAATATATTTTAAAAGTATCAACCTTTTCCACTATGATGAGGTCTCCAACTTGTATGTCTGAACTCTTAACTTGCACTTTACCTTGAAGACAAAAAAAAAACATAATCAACTTAAGCAGGCATCAATAAAAAGTCACAAAAATATAAATGCAACTTATACTTAAAGACATTATTATTTTTAGAAAATGTTACAATTTATACAAAACTGATGTTTGAAGAACACATTAATAGATTTGATCTGTTTGAATAAATAACTCTGTAGTTAAGAAAGTCTATAGTTTTGTAACCAGTTAGCTACTGCAAGAACATTAGAGATGCTGAAGTCAGATCGACAATATCAATAATAGAGCTATAAAACTGGAAAAAGGAGTCTTTCACATTCTACTAGGCAGCCCTTCTAACTCTGACAAGTCAAGAATTATTACGCTTTGTCCTGGAGCATCTCACACATATGAGTTGTTATCCACAGCCCAGTTACCAAAAGGTAGTGTTGCTCAGCCCCAGAAGTTACTGATGTAAGTGGCACTGTCTGAAACTTGTTGGCAATCATAGTGGAAAAGAGGTAAGTCCCTCTCAAGTCAGAAGAAATGCCTGAAGACTTCATTTTAGAAAAGTAAAATATTAAAAGCTGAAATTGAGTGTGTCCACTCTCTAGAGCTCTCCATTCGGTAACTGTTGTGAACAACTCATATTCAAAAACAGCACAAATACCGATTTTAATTCTCTATGTTCTGTAGATATATTAATGTTTTTAAGACAGTTAAGTTTTAATATTCTTATTTGATTGACTGAAGAACTCAGACAGAGAAGGTAAGCTACTGCCCAAGAAGAGTTAATGTAGATCTCATGAAAATTGAGGAGTTGTAGTCCCAGGTCCTTGCTACAACTCCAGAAAATGTTGCTTCCTGGAGTTAAAAAAACAAAACAAAAACAAAAATACAACCAACAAACAAACCCTGTAGACAAAGTACAAGTCATGATATACCAACATCCTCTTCCAAGATATAACAGGTGGTCAATTCAGACCTGTTAACTCACGATATAAACATACACATATCTACACAGCCTGACACGCAAAAACATAGACAGACCCATATGAAATATCTCTCTCTTTCCATCAGAAACAGTATATTATTTCCAAGCAGCAGGTATCAGGTAAGTTATATCAAAACATGGTTAGGTTCTTTAAAAAAAAAAAAAAGACTCAAAATCAAAACCAGACCAAATAAATTAGAAAAGATGGCCCACAAAAGCATAGCAGGTACGGCAAACAATTTGGAGTTTAATAGAAAGTATTATGAATAGCAGATTTTTAATGCACATTCTATCATTTCTCAAAGTTCTATGACAAAAACTAAAGTAGCGTCCAAATCTAGGAGACCTCTTCATTGTAACGCTAAACGAAGAGATCAGCTAAACACAATCTCAGAAAATTCCTTACGTTTATATGTGCATTTAGTCAAAGGCAGTAAAATTTACCTTATGATTATTTTCAGCACTTTAAAGTCACATTTCATGCAAAAAATAACTTTGTTTAATTTAGTCTACTTAACAATGAATTTACTCCTTTAATTGACTTAATACATTTTAAAAATTGTATTAAAATTAATATTTAATAAATTACTATTAATCAATTTTCTTAATAAAGTTTCCAGGATGCTAGCAACTTGAAGATACAGAAATATATAATAATGTCAGTGGAGATCAGAACTGTTGTTTTGGCCTGCCTGCATAGTTAATTCTGAAAGCCAGTCTTTATTATTGATAATCTTTTACACCAGTTCAATTTCTTAGTTGCCAAACACACCTTTGCCTCCCACTCTTTTAAATACATAACCAATCATATCTTCATTTTGACTTCCAACCCCATCATAACACATTTGTGATAGTGAAGAGAGGAGCAGAAGACCTGAGTACAAAAAGGTGTAGCAAGAAGCATTAGTTCTCTACAGGAGTTTCAAGATAACTGCAAAGAGAATGAAGTAAGTGTCTCGTAGAGAATGAAGTAAGTGTCTTTGTCTTTTTTTTTTTTAAAGGAATCTAAAGTAACTTGTACTAAAGATCAGCCACTAGGAGAGCAGTCTAATATGAAATCAACACATTTAGACTGCTTAACTGTACAAGCCTGTGAATTCTCTTTATAAATTCACAAGTTTTGACTAGAAGTAAATAGTATATACTAAAACAAATGGTAATCTTAATTTGCTTTCTAAGTCTGGTAGCTTTACCAAAAACATAGCATTTCCTACTCTGTTTTCAATTTCTCTCCTAACAACTTTCAACAGTTTATCTCTTTGATAAAGTCTATGATTCTGTGATAACCAACTCAATTAACTGGTTATGATAATAACAACCACAAAAATCGAAGTATTTAAGCTGTGTTAAGTCTCAGATCTGTGCCACCTACAGTCACGTATGACCAAAATTATTCAGCAATACTAAATCAAATGAAACTAACAGCAATTTTATCAACTTGAACAACTGAAACTTCCAGTCATGTTATAACAGCATGTACAGTAAAGATCAAAAGACACTAACAATTCTACTGACCAGGTAGAATATTCATTTGTAGCACTGTAAGGCAGACAAAAAGCAAAGACTCCTAGTGCCAAGTATATCGACAGGAACCTACACATCAGCTTTGCTTGTACTTAGTCTAGTAATCCTGGGAATTTCACATCATGAATAGAAAAGCTTCCTGATTGGACTGCTTTCTAGGTGACTAACGCTACAGAGTATCTTCTATATTATCTAATATATTCTGTTGGAAGAGCCTCATTATCCCCACACACACGGAAGCAGCCATGGCTATCTCTACAATGAAACTGAGTGACAGGACACATTCCACTAAAATTAAATGGTAAAATGTGGCAGTAATTCAAAAAAATAGCTTAAGATTTTGAAAAGCTGGCAAATAACACTTTCCTTTAGACCAGTAAAAATGAGAATCATTGGATACCATTTCAGAGAACATTAAAATAATGCAATACTACATCTTAGTGAAGATGCATTTAGGGAAGAAAACCACAATGTTACTCACTACATAAATTATTTTTGCAAACTATTTTTTCACTAAAACCAGCTCAGTAGCAAAGCACTCTTCACCATCTGTGTAATTACCAATAAAGTCCAAAGCTGTCAGAAGTGGCTGCGCATCCAGACTTTATAGTCCACCAAGGCGCAAGGCTTTCGCCTAAAGCAACACACAGAATTACACAGAACTGGAACACTGAAACGTGTCTGTAGTAATTCATTACACTCTCAAGATAAAGCCTTTTGAAGAGAATTACAATGATTTGAAAAAACTAATAACTTGTATGTGATAACAAGTATTTCACATAAAAATTTAAGAAATTAAGTAAACAATCTAGGTATATAGTATATTAGAAAGGACTGTTTATTAATAAGCATCTTTATGAAAGAAGCTCCTGAAAGAACAGTAACTTCTGAGAGATTTTAGAAGTAATTTCAAAATTCTAAACTTACATATCATACCCTGAGCACTGTCTGAAGTACTGCTTTTGGAGCTGGCAACAGAACTTGTCTCTAACCAGCAAATATCAAACTCCTGTATGAAAGCAGTCAAGTACAGACCATATGAAAGTTTTACCTGGTATCTATTAGTCAGCATAATTGGAGTATACACAATATAACAGGGAACTGAAAAAAACTGACACCATTAAGCTACAGTTAGTCAAAGGTGACGATGCTGGTTTTTCAGTGGAAATGATGCTGCTTACAGTTTCCCTGATCAACTAAATTAAATTGATACAACCCTTTAAATACGCATCTGTGTTCCAAATAGTCTAAAAACCAGGAACAAAGTCATCCGTAGGTTTGAAACGTTATAAGCAATACAGACATAATGTTGTGTCTCTAGATTCAGAAATGTTTGTTCTTTTAAATACAGCAACTTTTGAAAAAGCACAAGGGTGCCCTGTTCTTGATCAGCTGACATTCTAATATTATAAGAGATTTCAATACAGATTTTAGTTCAGTGCAATAATATTACAATAATTATCAAGCAATTCTGACAAATACCTGATTTCAAAGTTGCAGATAACAGGTATAAATGACTCAAAACTCACTGGACACAATGACCTCTTGAAAGAGACCGTTTTGCAATTTAAAAAAGATCAATTGAGATAAAAACTCAGCAAGGTAGCATTTTAGGAACAGGGCATAAACAGAAGTTCAAAAATAAAACAAATTACTCATGTCACTGTAGCTCTTTAAAACAGATTTCTCAATCAGATTTTAAAGGAAACATACTAGCTTTCAGACTTTGTTCTCTCCTTATGTATAGCAGTTACTGATATTTTCTCAATTCCACACAGTTCTTGCTTTTATTTTTAAATTCACTACATTCTTAAATGTCCTTTAAAGATGCAGCGAAGACTTAAATATTTCATGTTCGAAGCCTAAATGGAATTATTTTATTAATCTCAGCTTCTCATCTTCTATGTACAAGGTTACATACTACAAATTCAGCAAGGAATGGTTGAAAACTGAATTTTGCCATGTTATGTGAAAAAGGAAACTGCCTAACATCAGTTATTTCATGGATCAGAGTAAGTCTGTAGACATTAAGCTGGCTGTTGCTACCTAAATTAAGCAACACTTAAAACGAAGTCCCATTCTCACTTGATTTTCTGTTTAGAATGGCTCATTATAAAATAAAAAGTTAACTCACTGACTAGAACAAATATCAATTCAAGATCTTATCTTACTAAAAAGAAATTCTAAGACTTCAAGAGTTACCAGTGTGAATCCAACAACTTAAAAAGCTGGTACTTCCTACACTTAGCAATATCACAGAATCACAGAATTGTAGGGGTTGGAAGGGACCTCAAGAGATCATCAACCTGCCAAAGCAGGTTCCCTAGAGCAGGTTGCCCAAGTAGGTGTCCAGACAAGCCTTGAATATCTCCAGAATATGCAGGTCATTTATGTATTTTAGGTGTTTGGGGAGTACCTCAGGCCAAAAATGACTCCACAGAAAGGCAACACCAATAGGTAGTCAAAGAACTCCTGATTTTAATCTATTACAATGCGGTATAAGAAGATTTTAACTTACAAAACGGCCTGCATTTACTACCTCTATACAAATAATTAACCACAGTTCAAGCAACAGTAGCTTATCTTGCTACAAATATATTTCCCTATCGCAAACATCTAACTAGAAGTGATCGTGGAAGATAAAAATGAGAATAGCACAACTAAACAAAGGGTAACACTGAACATTGCAAACTTTTAGTCTTCCTACTTCCCCATTTGAGCAAAGGCAACTTGCTTAACCTCTCTATGTCAATTTCTCCATCTTTGAGATGTAAAAGTACTTGTTTCAAAGAAAAGGCTGTAAAACCTACACAAGTCATAAAATCACTAGGGGAAAATAAGATGTTACAGAAATATGAAGTGCAGTTCCACTCTGAAAAGTACCTCTTAACAGTGGCATTGATTTTCAGGCCTTTAATTAAATCAGTATCAAGTTTGTTCATTCACAAGTAACAAAGCCTTCTTTCTCCAAACCATTAGCCTGTAGCTTAGTATAGCAAACCCAACTGATTTTTTCCACTTGAAGAGTACTGCTAATTTTAAAAAATTTGGCAGATTATATTGAAAGTTACTTATAAAAGTAGTTTGAAGAGGTGTAGTTCTTGACTTTATTAATTTGCTCAGATAAGTATCTAAATCCTCAACATCTGTAAAGATCTTGGTTTAATTTTATCGTAGCTGGCAATTCAACTTTTTGCCTCAAAATAATACCTTTCAGTTTCAGAATGTTTTATGATAAACAAATCCTATATTATGAAAGAAGTGTGAAGAAATATCTATTATCTTACGTATGTGTTTGTTGCATTTTTTAGTACAGCTTAATTTTGACTGGGGACTGTAACAATGTTTTCATTATTAAAAGTGGCTACACCTCAAAATATTGTTATCTCAGCAATCACAGGAAAGCCAACGTGTGCTTCAGACTTGATTGTAAGCAAAGATCTTGAATCTTTACTTCTGTAGAGTATCAGTGTCTTAAAAACAAATGAACAAACAAACAAACAAAAACAAAAAACAACAAACAGAACATAAACCAAGTATGAAATCATGCACAAGAAGGATGTGAAGCTCTTGGAACAGGTCCAGATAATCAGAGGGCTGGAGCACCTCTTGTGTGAAGAACGGTTGAGGGAACTGGGCTTGTTTAGCTTGGAGAAGAGAAGGCTCCAGGGAGACCTCATCGCACCCTTCCAGTACTTGAAGGGAGCGTACAAACAGGAGGGGGAATGCCTGTTTATATGTGTTGATAGTGATAAGACAAGGGGAAATGGTTTTAAACTAAGACAGGTGAGATTTAGATTAGATATTAGGAGGAGGCTTTTCACTCAGAGGGTGGGGAGGTGCTGGCACAGGTTGCCCAGAGAGGTTGTGAATGCCCCATCCCCAGAGGCATTCAAGGCCAAGCTGGATGTGGCTCCGGGCAGCCCGCTCTAGTGGTTGGCAACCCTGCCCAGAGCAGGGGGGTTGAAACTTTAAGGTCCTTTTCAACCCAGGCCATTCTATGATTCTGTGATGACACTGACACCAAAACTGGAAAGCTGAAATAAACATACATACTTGTAGGTAAAAGTTGACTATCCTTTTCTTACTAAAAAAGGCATTTTTAAAGCTTCTCTTTTGAACACATTACTACTCTGTGTGTCAGTTCCTGAAATAATTGCTACATACTATCTTACACAATTTGAAAATTTATATTCCATGCCTCGAAAAGAGCAGTGTCAAGGTGATCAAATGGGGTTTTAATTTGATGACTTATTTCTGGGAGAAGCTACAAAGTGAAGTTTCTTAAATACACATATTTAACAAAATATTACACGCACTGGGAAAGAGGAAATCAGGATTCCAAAACAGCTATTTAAGTGCCATTTAAATGCCTAGCAATTTACCAGAACCTCCAATATCCACAATATTTGAAAAAATGCTGAGAATTCCTCCTACTTGTTTAGAAGGCAAGAGAGGAAAGTGAAATGACAGACATAAAAGGCACCAAAGTTAGCTCTTAACACTGCAAATTTCAGTCTTGACATTTGCATCACACTGATAACTCTAAACTATAGACTTGCTTCCAGAACTAAGAATTTCAGATCACTAACCCTACTACTGAATACGGCAGGATGTAGTATCTATTTCAAAGGTGTTCAGTGTCACATGTAACAGACTAAAAAAAACACTAAAACCAAATAGCAGGTTAAATTACACCTTTGAAAGAAAAGCTGTAAGAGTCTATTTCTTTACAGACTGTATTAAAGACTACAAAGATCTGGAGGCCAGCAATGCAACCACTTGTGTTAAACAAATGATAGCTATCCCACTTGCAATTTTCCCACAGTGGTATCTCTAAATGTTGATAAAGCTATTTCAGGCTGTCAAGGAAGGGAAGAACAATAGTTGCTACGTTGCTCCCTGCTATATGCAAATCCCAGAAAGCAATGCAAGTTTCCATACTGTTTCCTATTCCTCACAGCTGCTAGGTTATGTAATCACTAATATGACTACTCACCATTTACTCACCTTCCAATCACTTTTTAAAATGGTATATTGGGTTTACATGGCAAGGTTTTGGTAGCAGAAGGGGGCTGTCAGGGTGCTCTCTGTCAGAAAAGACCAGGGGCTGCCTCATGTCAGGCACAGCAAGTTCCAGCTGGCTCCAAAACAGACCTGTTGCTGGCCAAAGCTGAGCCTGTGAGCAATGCTGGTTGTACTTCTATGATAACATAACTAAGAAAGGATAAAAAATGCTGCACTGCAGCTCTGTGAGAGAGAAGTCAGAAAACTGTGAGAGAAAACTCTGCAGACAAAAAGGTCTATGAAGGAGTGAGTGCTCCATGTACTGGAGCAGATTCTCCTGTATCCTGTCAAGACGACCACGGTGGAGCAAGCTGTCGGCTTGCAGCCCATGGAGGGCCACCCCAGAACAGATACTCACACTGCAGCCTGTGGAGGACATGACACCATGGATCAGTATGCTGTAAAGGAAGCTGCAGCCCATGGAGAAGAGCCCACTGTGGAGCAGGCTGTCTGGTGGGAACTGCGGCCTGCGGGGGACCCATGCTGGAGCAGTCTGTTCCTACAGGACTACAGCCCGTGGAGAGGGCCCATGGTGGAGCTGTTCTTGAACTGCAGGCCGCTGGAAGTTCACACTGGAACAGTTCATGTAGGATTGTATCCCATGGGAGGGACCTCACGCTGGAGCAGGGGAAGAGTGTGTAGAGGAAGGAGCAACAAAGAAAGTGTTATGGTCTGATTGCAACTCCCATTCCTCATCCTCCTGCACTGGGAGTAGGAAGAAGAACTGGGAGTGAAGTAGAGCCTGGGAAGAAAGAGTGTGTGAGGAAGGTGGGTTTTATTTCTCACTATCCTACTTTGTAATTAATACTCTGTTTAGCAGAGCTTTAAACTAGATTCAGCAGGGGAGGGGGGTGTACTTCTGAGTAACAGAGAAGAACAAACACCAACACTTTAGGAAGCAACAGGGAAATATCTGTGAATTGTCCCAAACAAATTAGGATGGGCCCCTCTAAAAAGGTGATGCAGCCAATAGCCCAGCTGAAGTGCCTTTACACTGACACATGCAGCATGGGAAACAAGCAGGAGGAGTTGGATACCACAGCACAATTAGAAAACTATGATCTAATTGCTATCAATGGGTTTTGGGGCAAATCACACAACTGGAATCACACTGCAATTAAGGGCTACAAGTTTTTCAAAAGAGATGGGCTGAGAAGGGGGGGGGGGTTGATGTTGCCCTCTGTTTTAAGAAATGGATAGATTGCAAAGAACAGGTTGAGAGCTTGCAGATAAAAATTAAGTACCGAACCAATAAAGGACACCTCATGGTTGGGGTTTACTGCAGACCATCTGATCAAGGGAAGCTTGTTAATGAGGCCTTCCTGCTTCAGCTACAACAAGCATCGCGCCCACAGGCTCTCGTCCTGATTTCAACCAACCAGGTACCTGCAGGAAAGCAACACAGCAGGCTGTAAGCAATCCAGGAGACTTGTGGAGTGCATCAGGGTAAATTCCTGGTCCAGATATTAGACAAACCAACCAGAGGAGAAGCGTTACTTGACCTGGTGCTCAACTATGCAGATGAACTTATTAAAGAGGTTAAGACTGGAAGCTGTCTGGGCTGCAGAGACCATGCCCTCGTTGAGTTGGTGACCCCAAGATATATGGGCCTGGCAAAAAGCAAACACAGGACCCCAAAACTTCTGAAGAGCGAACTTCCAGCTATTTAAAGAACTAGTGGATGAGATCTCCTGAAATGCTGTCCTTAAGGAACAGAGGAACTCATCAGAATGGGCAACTCTTTAAGGACACTGTTCTTAGACTGCAAGAACTCTCCATCCCTACATGTAAGAAATCAAGCAGGGAAAGCAGGAAACCAAGATGGTTGTGTAAGGAGCTGCTGGACAAACAGATTTAAGAAGGTAAATGCACAGGCAGTGGAAGCAGGGGCATGTGGCCTGGGAAGAGTACAGAGATGCCACATCTAGATGTGTAGGGATGGGATCAGGAAAGCCAAGGCACAGATGGAACTGAACTTGACAAGGGATTTAAAAAATAACAAGAAGGGATTCTACAGGTGCATTGTTGAGAAAAGAAAGGCCAAGGAGAGTGTAATCCCTTTGATAAACGAGAAGGGAGAGCTGGTAACAACAGACATGGAGGAGGCTGAGGTACTCAACAACTTCTTTGCCTCAGTCTTCACTGCCAATCAGGCTTCCCGTGTCTCTCAAGTCTCTGAAAGTGTAGGTGAGGGCTGGGGGAAGAGTCCCTCCCCCTATAAGCACAGAGCAGGTTTGAGACCACCTGATGAAACCGAACAGATGCAAGTCTACAGGGCCCGATGCCATGCATCCCAGGGTCCTGAGGGAACTGGCTGATGTAGTTGCCAAGCCTCTCTCCATCATTTTTGAAAAGCCATGGCAGTCAGGTGAAGTCACTGGTGAGGAAGCATCACTCCCATTTTTAAGAAGGGTAGAAAGGAAGATCCAGGGAACTACAGACCAGTGAGCCTCACCTCTGTGACAGGGAATACCATGGAACAGATCCTCCTGAAAGCAACGTTAAGGCACGTGCAAGATAAGGAGGTTATCCAAGTCAGCTAACACGGCTTTATCAAGGGTAAATTGTGCCTGAGCAAACTGGTGGCCTTCTATGATGGAGTGACTGCATCAATCAACAAGGGAAGACTGACCGATGTCATCTACTCAGACTTCTGCAAGGCCTTCGACATGGTCCCACATGACATCCTCACCTCCAAATTGGAGAGAGACAGATTTGAAGGGTGGACTATTTGGTGGATAAGGAATTAGCTAGATGGATGCAGCCAGAGAGCTGCAGTCAATGGCTCTATGTACAGTGACGGGTGGAGTCTTTCAGGGGTCTGTCTTGAGACCAGTACTGTTTAATATCTTTATCAATGACAGAGACAGTGGGATCAAGTGCACCCTTGGGAATGTTACAGATTACACCAAGCTGAGTGGAGCAGCTGATACAACAGAAGGAAGGGATGTCATCCAAAGGGACCTTGACAAGCTTAAGAAGTAGCCTCATGTGAACCGAATGAGGTTCAACAAGCCCAAGGGCAAGGTGCTGCAATCCCAGACACCAGTAAAGAGGTGGTACACTCGATCCCCTTACCAATGTCATTGATAAAAATATTAAACAAAACTGGCCCCAATACTGAGCCCTGGGGAATACCACTCAAATGTTAAAGCATTCTGTTCCTATTATGCAATCACATGATTTCAAATGATATGCTAAAATTAAAAACAGTGTTTTTAATACTTATCTGACTCTCAATACATCAACCTGTTCTTATGTACAAATATATCTACTAAGATTGAAAGACTCAGAAATGTTATTAGATTGTATTTCTTAGTTACTGATTCCTTATTTCATATATGCACTTGATATACAACTGACAGTGCTGCCGATTTACTGTTCAGATCAATTTCAGAGTACTGCACACTGAAGTAATAGTGCAAAATAGTAGCATATTTCAAAGATATATACAGTAATATACATTTCCTTTACAAGCCAAAGATTTACAGTATTTCTTAAACAGATCAAATTTAAGTTTCATTATCTAACTGAAATCAAGAATTTCAGTCCAGTATCAGTTTCATTCTCAAACGTACAGTTTGAAGTATTAGATAGTTGTTTGAACTGAAATTCTATGTGTATTACAAAAAGATTAAATATTTAAGGATTTATACAAATGGTTTTACTAACCTCGTACTGTCAGCTTGCTATACAACTGTGAGTTCATTTCCTTGTCTCTCTTGTAACGACGATACTCATCAACAGCTTCCCGTACCACTGTGACTGTCAAAACAAATCCCTGTTAAAGATACAATGATGCAACTCAGAATTGTCAAAATGCTAGAACATAAATACACAAGCAGGAACACTATATAAAGTAAGAACATGAACTTAGAATATTTACTTTTTCATTCATTTGGATTTTTTCTTTTTCAAATGTTTTCTTCAATCTGTTAAATTTTTAGTCCAAAAAGGAAAATCATACTTGTATACTGTATACATATAATTTGAAAATGTGGATATTCAAATTATGTCTAATTTAGATATAAACTGAAATGTAAAAAAAAATTAAATGCCTCAAATAAGTAAAAGACTGCTTTACAGTTTTTTAAGCTTATTTTCCCATCTTCTGAAAAATCTGGGGCTTTACAACAAACATTTAAGAAGTCTCCAGTTCAAATACTGGTAAGTTCACTGCCTTTTGCCTAACAGACAGAAATGAAAAGGTAACAGATGCTTAGTTTAATTATTTTTGCCATCTTACATTTATTTACCATCCCACTACAAATATTGACAAAGAAAAAAAAAAAGGGTTCTGTTCTGAAGAATTAAGTATCTAAATGTTTTGGCTTCAATTTTCACAGGACAGTGCCATTGCAGCTTATACTGGAAGTGCAGAGAGTTCCACATATAATTAAGTTTCTGGCCACACAAAGAATATGCTGGCTAAAAGGAATACAGAACAGTTCAGGGATATAGTTGTAGGAGTTTCCCCTCTCTCTTTCTAATTTTTCTCAGATATGGTTTCTGGCTACTTGAAATCAAGTACTTAGTCTTTCTCCATCAGTGGAAGAGAAATAACGTTTTATGTCAGTAAAGGGAGCTTATTACTGTCATACAAGATTACTAAAAAAAATATTCACAAATCCTCCAACAGATAAGGCTTTAGATTATCTATTTGGACTCAGAAACACATCAGTATTTCCCTTCTATGCCAGAAAATATAAGCCATTAGACTACTTTCTTGCAAAATTCCAACAGTGTTTGCCAGCCTTCCCCTACTTTCTCAGTAGAAAGAAGTCAAGATGTGGAGCTTTTTTAGAACAGTCTTGACTACAATTTTTCTTTTCAATAGCAAGGGCATTTTGCATTTCCAGTCCCGAATTCTAAGGTTTAATCTGTTGCAGGCTTATAGTTACATACTTCTTGTTTGTTCATGTTTACACTAGCTACATCAATTAAATTAGAACCAGATAGAACAATAAACTGCCTAAAACACATTCTTGCTCACTCCTCACACCAAATCCCCTAATACTTGCTAGTATTATTTAAACCCAAGTTTCAGATCTTAATTTAGCCCTTTGAGATAGCAGGAGGTTCAGACAGGCCTGCCTTAGAACTCCATTTTCAACCCTCAGAAATATGAAAGTACTTTACAAAATCGGTCAACTACATTCTGAAAAGTGTCTGAGGATCTGACAGGATTGACATGCTGCTTTACTTGGAATAAAAGTTTTCTCTAATTTTTATAAAATTGTTTATCTTCATTTTCTCCAGACACCTTAAATCATTGCCATTCTGAATGGCCATTTGCTAGTGCCCCTAACCACCATCTCTACGCTTTAGAGCAGTAGGGTTTTTCCCCCTCTTATGGCAGCATTCTGTGTTATCTTTATGAGCTTTGACAACAGAAATATTTTAGTAGCATAAGAAAGGAACTCCTGAAATGCTTTCCAATATTTGCCACTTGCACATATCATATTCACTAGGCAGTAATCAAAGCACAGAATGTGAGGTGTTAATTTCAAGAATTTCTCCTGGAAATCGCCTGCTAGGTAGCTCCATACAAATGACCATGACTATAAGGAAGTATTTAACACATCCCTTTTTCCTCATTTACCCAAAGGAATTGGACATTCTTCCAAAGGGGAGCTGAAAGCTAATCTAACAAGAAAACTCATTCTGTTGCCTTTCTTTATAGGTAGTTAAACATCTTTAGCATACAGCTTCCAATCAAATTTATGTCCCTTACATCCTTGGATGTTGGACTTGAAAGAAGAGTTCTATTCTCTACTATGCAAATGACAACAAATGAGTAAAATACAGCCTTGTTTGAAGAACTCTGCTGCTTGATCTAAGTGCAAAGTGAAGAAAGGGGAGGGGAAGAGGCAGAGTGACAAAAAACACCCACCTTTTAGAAGACAGTCAGCTTCTATTCTGTGGTTTTAAGTATTGTGCTGAATAATTTCTGTTTATTTTAAACTCTTGAGAGAAAACACGAGCCAAAACTAAGTTATAGCTACTCCTCTTACTCCTCTTATTCTTGATGAACATTTCCCAACAATTTACATGCTCTTCCAGGAGAGAAAAAAAAAAAAAAAAGAAAGAAATACCCTCATCTGCCAAGCCACAATAACAACCCGGGGAGTCTGACATAAATGTTTTATATTTTCATCATAAATACTGAGCCTTACTCAACATACAGTTAATCTTGTTTACCTGGAAGTCAGCTACTCAAGTAGAAACAAATGAGTTTTCCAAAAACTAAGCACCAGCAACAAGATCTCAGTTTGTGCAAGATGTGAAAACCGGAAACATTATTCAAAATATCCTTGAAGAAGACCCACAGGTCTATACAAAACAGATTCTGTGTTATACAGTATTATTATTATTTTTTTGACAGAGATAAAATGGGCTGATATGCCAAGATGGGCTGATATTTTTTTTTCTCCTTACTACTCCATTAACATACAGCACTTCACAATTAAGAGACCAACTTCCAGACAAGGTTAACTTCTGTCTTTTGTTACTGGGTCACTAACAAAGACCTTTGTAAATATTCATTTTAGAACTCCCACAGTTAAACATTTTTTCTGTCTTGGAAGTATTTTTTGTTGCAGCAACAGTCGTCTGGACATGGAGGTGTGAAGAATCTCCAGGACTGCCTCTTCATTTATCAGTACTTAAAAGGTCTTATGTCTCAGCAATTAAATCAATCCAGAATATTTACTAGAATGACTGAAGAACAACCTTTACTCAAGCAGTCTGCATGTCACTACTCCTCTTGAACACCTCTTGCAATAAACACTAGTGAAAAATACAATTTTAAAAATAAATTTAGAAAATAAGGTATTTGTTCTTCCTGATCTGCTTTTACACATGGGGCAATGGGGATGGGAAACTGAAAAAAAAAAAAGGTAATGATTCAGTTAAAATAATATATGAATTCAAAATCACAAGAATATAGCTGGCGGACTACCATAAGAGCCTCTTCTCCAGAGGATAGTTTTTCCTGAGGTTTGAAAATTGTAAGTCAGAAGCAACTATTTGAACAGTTTCCCAAGAACATACTGCAGAATGTTCAATAATAGACATATTGAAAGGAAAGCAGTGCAACTGGCAATGCAATCAGTCAGGAAAAGCATGTTTAATGCATAACTTATTTTCAAAATACCTTTTCCTTCTGCTTTACTCACAGCTTAATTATTATTTTTTTATTTTTTAATATTTATGCATTTTTTGTGAAAAAAGTACAGGATTAAAACCGATACCAAAAGAATGCAAAAATGTACGCTTTCAATTATGACCTAGCCTTAAGATATAAAATAGTGAACAAAAACAGAAAAAAAAATAACACACAAGTATTGAATGCTGCCAATAAAGTTCTCTACCAGCTAAAGTTTTTCTTTTTTGTTTGTTGGTTTTTGTTTTCCTCTTTTCAATCTCTCAAGCGACCAACTGCTATAAAGGAACATTACTGATTCAGACTAGCCACTTAATAAAAAGGGTTAACAAACAACACCTTCTGCAATATCTGCTGTAATACTGTACTTTGAATTAAGTATTTTACTTCTGTTACATATTTCATCAGTGTAGTTTACCAGAGGAAAATCTATGAAATATGTACATGAACTCTTCAGCTGAAGTTTAAAAAACCCTCTTTTTAATAGCATTTTTCTGTTTACCAGAGGAGCCCAGTACGTATACAGGTAGCCTATTTTCAATGCTGGTACAAACTGTGAGCAGGACACGACGAGAAAATAGAGATTCAAGAAAAACTTGAACTGTTCATATAAAACCTAAAATGAGAAACACAAAATAGATAAATTCCTTAATATTTATGCGTATAGTATACATAAAATTCACTTTATCGTGACAGTAGATACAAAACCTATGGCATACTAAAACACATAGTACTATAACTGTGCTATACAGTACAGCATATTGTACAGCATATTGTACTGTATAGTACAGTATAATATCCCCAATACTATATATATTATTATTATTTTAACATTATAATGCTATTTTTGTTGAGAAAATTCCTCTGATATGAATGCCTCTTTTCAGTCTGGAAAAGCAATTTGCTGATTTTTTGACATTTTGAAAACCGAACTATGTAAGCTCATCAGTCTTTAAAAATATTATATACATATCAAGATCACAGTGCAAAGATTCACTATGGAATTTCAACAGAAAATGGAATTCAGATGTTTGTAGAAGGATCTTGTAATAATTTTATATTCATAATAGTAACCTTTGTTTATGAAACCAAGTGAGTTAAGTTTGATTTTTTTCTTAAAGTGCCAATAAAAACACAGAAGACTGTATCTGAACTTTCACTGCTTAAAGTTCTCATTTTTAGCTGCTAAATCTTTTCTTCCTAAAAATACAGCATTATATCTTTTTGTTAGGTACCAATACTTTAATTCTGCATTATCTGTCTTAAGATGCTTCCTTTCTTAAAATATTCACAGCTCAGCCTTCAATAAAAAAAATAAAAACTCATTGGCATCAAATGAACAGGAACCATTTACGAAAGTATTATATTATTTTAGACTTTGTCATTTTAACCTCTACAGACAGAGTAAGAAAATCGAGTAAGATACACGATATTGCTCTTCATCAGCGTGAGAATACCCTAAAACTTCAACCCCATCTACAGCACATAGAGAAAACAGTACACATCGACTCCTAATTACTTTCATTCAACACATTCCCTCAGCACACTCCCTCTTCCATGTAGCCACTGAAGTTTCTACTCTTGTACAAGCTGAAGATCTACAACTCATCTGTTTCTCTCTCAAGATTCTCAGCTTTCAAAGGGGCCAAGGTTACCATCAGTTGAGACACGTTCCTTCAAAATTACCACTTCCCACAGTTCTTAAAAATAATGAAACTACTCAGTCTTCAAGAACAAATGTTGTTTAGGAAGACAAAATGACTACAGAAGTGATCCACAGAGAGTGGGTAGGTATTGTTCTCCTTCCAAAAGGCTATCAGATGGAATCTCAGAATAAGGTAGTGTTCTTCAGTTTCCATAGCAAGACCAACTTTTTTTTTTTTTAACAAAAGCAATGACAGTTTACTAAGTTTTTAGAAAGTTTAAACTATGCAATATTAATAATAACATGGACATGAAGTAATCTGGAAAAATGACTTAGCACTAAATTTCTCAAAAGAACCTTTTGTAATAAATACTGATACAGAGGATGTGTCTATTAATAAATAAAAGTTTGGTCTAAACTCCAAGATAATTGTTCCAGTTCTAATTGAAGACAAAGTACCCTCACCACAGAATAAATTGTTCCATATTCCAAAAGAATGACAGATGCTGACATCTGGTATAACATGACGCCTCTAGCTACTAGGGAGTGGCTAGCTACTAGAAGTGTCTACTGAACTTGCAATATTATTCTAGATTGTAACTCCACAGTGAGTAATAAATTGCTTCAAAGCCAAAAGTTTCAAAACAGATCAAAACCACATTTAATTAGTATCTCCATCTTTTAAGTTTACAATTCAGTTGACATTGCAATGACTCTGCATGAAAATCAAAGCTACTTGACAGATATTTATTGCTTTCATCAGTGCAATGTTATTACTTATGTAAAAAACTAAGCCCTAGGAAAAAAACTCAGAAAAGTTAATCTCAACGTGTCTTTCTGGCAAAGTAGCAGCACCTTAATGTCGCCAGTGTCTTGCAAGAGTGTTATATTACTACTGTTCTGCTAAAAAGCTACCTAGACAACCTCAAATCTTCTGATTTTTTCAAATTTGGAACTGACAAAACTGTAAAGTCAAAAAGATGTTATTTATGGAAATTACCGTAAAATTTCTAAACAGCTGTACCAAGTGATGAAGAGGAAATAGTAAACAAACTGCACAATCTGGTAGAAGCAGTATTTTATATAAAGGTAAGGAATTAGAACTAAATTTGGAAACATTAGAGCTCTTTTAGCCAGTAAGATTCTGTTAACCTTAACATTTTATATCAAAGTACAAGCTTCATATAATCATTAAAAACTACCCAAAACTGTCAGTTGCAATGTTAAAAAAAATATGATCCTAAACAGAAGACTAATCTTCAAATGATGATTTCAACCGGGGCAACTCATTCAGGTCAACATTTATAACTTAGTTACATCTATGGTTTTGGAACCAATACAACTGTGTTCCCTACAAATTATTTGTAGCAGAACAGTGCAAATACAGATAGCTACAGAGTACTTCCAATCAATTGAAAGTGTTAATTTATGTCTAAAATTAAAATTGAGAAGCATTTTATTTTCACCAACTATTGTGTGATATCCACTTAGAATCCCACTTTCTTCTGAAGTTACTAAATAATTCCCAAATAACATATAAAAAATATTTCTGATCCTGGCTATGCAGCTAAACCAAAATTTTTCAAAAGAGATCAAAAAAAGAACATTAACTCTCTCAACAGAGAATTGCAACCTATGGCTGATCCTTACAGGAAACATGAATCTAGTTTAGGATTTGTAATCTACATTGCAGATTTCCAGTCACAATAACCAATAGCTTACTATATGCGTAATGAATTTTATGACCTTTAGGAATGCATATGCAGCTTAGCCAATTTCAATGTATTTAATAATTTAAAATTCAGAAGAAAATATTTACTTGGTTCAACAGTGATGAGAATATTTTATCTGCCTGTGATAAGTGACATTTTATTTCTTTGACAGGAGATCAGTCTTAATTACAAAACCATTCGGTTTTGTTGTTGTTTTAATAACGAAATGTATTAGAAAGCACCTGCAAGTCACTGGACCAAAGGGGCTAGAGGAATAGAATCAATGCTCTTATAAATCTGCATGATCACTTATAAAGATAAGACAAAGCATGTCTGTATTCAAATGTAGAATACATTTTTTGCAACATGTCACAAAGTATTTCAAAAAGCATATTAGTAAAATTTATAATATCATCAGCATACATTTTTAGGTGTTAACTGGTGACGCTTCAACAGCTGTCTTCTCTATTGTTGTACTTCATTATAGCAACTAATTTTTGAAAAGTAAACAGACAACATTTCATCATCTAGACTGCAAACGCTATAAGCAAAAAATTGAAACTATTCAGACACATACGGGTTCTTGAAAAAAAAGAAAGCAAAAAACCTGCATCTACTCCACAACAAAAGTATTATCTGAAGGACTGCATTCAAAACCAAAAGGACTTCATTATTTTTTTAAACTGCAGTAAGAAATACAACTCTGAAAAATACTACTTTACTAAGCTAAGCCTTACTTATTTCCATATAAACCAAAGAGATTTTTCCTTATGAGTTCATATTTCAGAATGCACCATTTACTGTGCTTTCAATGGCAGTGAGCACGCAGAAATATCTATATTAGTACACTGATTTTCAACTGTTTCTCAACTACAGTCAGTATTTTGTGGCACTTTCACAACTGATAGTGTAGAATTGCCTGTTTCAAACAGAGGATTACAAATTTCTAATGATGAACAGAAAAATGCAAGGAAATGTATCTCAAATTTGTAAAGCTTCACTGAAATCCAACTGTTCCGAGTCATACAAATTGCACTTCTCTAGTAAATACCCCTTTGAAAATACAATTAAGAAAAAAGCAGCTTTGCTCTTACTGTCAATTGCAATTAAAGACATTGAGATAAAGGCAGAAAAAAATGAAGAATCTGGGCAAATAAATGATCTTTTCACAGAACTGCCAAATAAAGAAAACAGTATAGAACATACAGTCAGGCCAATACCAGAAAACAATTAGTAGCCTTACCCCAGGTATAAAGGTAAAGACGTTGTATTTTTGATTTTTAATGGCATTTTTGGGGTATTTTTCTTCACACTTTTCAGGACACCCAAGCCACACTGTGCGAGCCTTCAGCTCTTTCTTTCTTCGGCAAATGTTTATAAGCCAATCAGAACAACTGAAAAGAAAAATAATTGTTTACTTTCAAACTAAAAATTTACTGTATATGATAATCAATTTCAAACATGGAATCCTGAAGCTAAGAAAAATAGGTGCTTTTTTTCACTGTATCTAAATTAGTAAGCAAGATGTTGACTTTTAATATTTAGGTTAATTACACAGAACTCTTAACTCAGACACACACACAAATATACTCACACGTTTATGTATACACACACACTTTTATATATGTGGATATGTACATATATACACTTTATACATCTATAAAAACACATAAATAATATCTATCTGTAGATATATATAGTTGAGCAACCTGGTCTAATGGAAGGTGTCCTTGCCCTTGGCAGGGGGGCTGGAACTAGATGATCTTTAAGGTCCCTTCCAACCCAAGACATTGTATCATTTTATGAATGTTATGTAAATATATATATTTGTTTACACGTTTTATATTATATATAATAATGTATATGTAATATATATGTAATATATATAATGTATAATGTAATATAATGTGTAATAATGTATAATAATATGTCATAATGTAGTAACAAAGTAGTGTAATACATATAATATGTAATATTTAATATATGTAATATAATAATATATATGGATCCATACAAGTCCATGGGTCCGGATGGGATTCATCCCAGAGTGCTTAGAGAGCTTGCTGACGTTATTGCTGGACCTCTCTCAAGTATTTTTCAACAGTCTTGGGAATCTGGAGAGGTCCCAGTTGACTGGAAGCTGGCAAATGTTGTACCAATTTTCAAGAAGGGTAAGAAAGAAGACCCTGGCAACTACAGGCCTGTCAGTCTCACGTCAGTGCCTGGTAAAATTATGGAGAAGATTATCCTTGAAGTTATTGAAGCGTACCTGGGGGACAATGCAGTCATTGGTCCCAGCCAACATGGGTTCATGAGGGGTAGGTCCTGTTTGACTAACTTGATTTCCTTTTATAATAAGATCACCCATCTAGTCGATCAAGGGAAAACAGCTGACGGGATTTTTTGGATTTCAGTAAAGCTTTTGACAGAGTTTCCCATACGATCCTACTGGACAAAATGTCTAGCATACAGCCAGACAAAAAAAATCATACAATGGGTGAGCAACTGGCTGACAGGCAAGGCTCAAAGGTTTGTGGTAAATAGGGCCGTATCAGGCTGGCAGACGGTCACCAGTGGGGTCTCCCAAGGCTCCATTTTAGGGCCAGTCCTCTTCAATGTTTTTATAAACAATTTGGATGTAGGACTAGAAGGTGCTTTGAGAAAATTTGCTGATGACACTAAACTTGGAGGAGTTGTTGACTCTGTTGAGGGTGGAAAGGCCTTGCACAGAGATCTGGACAGACTGGAGAGCTGGGCGATCACCAACCACATGAAGTTTAACAAAAGCAAGTGCCGGGTCCTGCACCTGGGACGGGGCAACCCTGGCTATACGTACAGACTGGGCAACAAGACTCTGGAGAGCAGCCCCGCAGAGAGGGATCTGGGGGTTGTGGTTGACAGCAAGCTGAACATGAGCCAGCAGTGTGCCCTGGCAGCCAGGAGGGCCAACCATACCCTGGGGTGCATCAAGCACGGCACTGCTAGTCAGTCGAAGTAGATGATTGTCTTGCTCTACCCTGCGCTGGTGCAGCCTCACCTCAAGGTACTGAGTGCAGTTTTGGGCACCACAGTACAAAAAGGATGTGAAACTGTTGGAGAGTGTCCAGAGAAGGGCTACGAAGAAGGTGAAGGGCCTAGAGAAGAAGACGTATGAGAAGCGGCTGAGGTCACTTGGCTTGTTCGGCCTGGAAAAGAGGAGGCTGAAGAGAGACCTCATTGTGGTCTACAGCTTCCTCACGAGGAGGAGTGGAGGGGCAGACGCCGATCTATTCTCTTCAGTGACCAGTGACAGGACCTGTGGGAACGGTGTCAAGCTGAGACGGGAGGTTTAGGCTAGACACCAGGAAGAGGTTCTTCACTGAGAGGGTTGTCGTGCACTGAAACAGGCTCCCCAGGGAAGTAGTCACTGCACCAAGCCTGTCAGAGTTTAAGAAGTGTTTGGACTGTGCTCTTAGTCATATGGTCTGAATTTTCAGGTAGACCTGTGTGGTGCCAGGTGCTGGACTTGATGATCCTTACGGGTCCCTTCCAACTCAGGATATTCTATGATTCTATGATAATATATATGCATATAACACATATAATATTATATATATATATATATAAATGCACACACACACAAACATTTGCACATTCTTTACAGGAAAACCTAATAAAATACTTTCAGTACAGAATCACAGAATGGCTCAGGTTGGGAGGGACCTCTGAAGACTATCTAGTCCAACCCCTCTGCTGAGCAGGATCACCTAGAGCACATTGGGCAGAATGGCATCCAGGTGGGTTTTGAATATCTCCAGAGAAGGAGACTCCACAACCTCTCTTGGGCAACATGTTCCTGTGCTCTGTCACCCTCACAGGAAAGAAGTGCCCTCTCATATTCAGACGGATCTTCCTGTGCTTCAGTTTGTGCCCACTGCCTCTCATCCTGTCACTACGCACAACTGAAGAGAGTGTGCTTCCATCCTCTTGACACTCTCCCAATACAATTTGACACGCATCCTCTTGACACACCTCCCAATACCCCTTACCCTGACATAGATTAAAAAATACTAGTTAATACCAGTCAGTACTAGCAATGACTAAATTCTCCCATCATTAAATAATTAACTCATCCACCATATGTTACAGTCCTTTGGCTAAATTCTTCATCTTGTATTACTGATATTATAATTATGCTAATGGTTAAAGAGGAGATAAGTCTTCTGTTACATACAGTTAGAAAAAAAAAACAACCAACATCTTTGTTAGACTACCACTATAACACAAATAGTAAAATTTCATCTACCTCTAGCAGAAGTAACAGGGAAGTTTACCTAATGCCACACTGTAAAACGTTTTCAAGGAAAACAGAAACGTAAGCTCTAGAAGCAGACCACATAACCATATGCAAGGATGAAATTCAGCTCACAAAGAAAGAGCATCCTTGCCTAATCAGTTTACAGAAGCACTAAAGAGGGTTTAAACTATGAGCAATGAGATGAACAGAAAGAGCTTACATGCACCTATAAATAACTGCAACTCCGACATTGACACAAGAATTATGGGATAACAATGTTAAGAGGGAACAATAACAACAACAAAAAAGCTGCGAAATGGAATCACAGAATCAGAATCACAGAATGGCCAAGGTTGGAAGGCACCTCCAGAGATCATCAACCTATGGACAACACCCCTGGTTTTGAATATCTCCAAAGAAGGAGACTCCACAACCTCTCTGGGCAGCCTGTTCCAGTGCTCTGTCACCCAAACTATAAAGTTCTTCCTCATATGGCAAACCTCCTGTGGTTCAATTTATACCAATTGCCCTTTGTCCTATCACTAGCCACAACTGAGAAGAGCTTGGCCCCATTCACTTTACATTGTCCCCTCAGGTTGGTAAGATCCTCTCTCAATCTCCTCTTCTCTAGGCTAAACAGAGAGACCCAGCTCACTTAGTCTTTCCTCATAGGACAGATGTTCTAATCCCTTAATCATCTTCGTACCTCTACACTGGACCCTCTCTAGAAGTCTGATGTCCCTCTTGTACAGGGGAGCCCAGAACTGGACACAATACTCCAGGTGTGGCCTCACCACGGCTGTGCAGAGGGGGAGGATCACCTCCCTTGACCTCCTGGCAACACTCTTCCAAATGCAGCCCAGGATACTGTTGGCCTTCTTGGTCACAAGGGCACACTGCTGGCTCATGGTTAACTTGTTGTCCACCACGACCTTGGGATACTATCTCTGCATTTTTAATACTGGTGGAGGGGCCTTAATCATGTTGGGAGTCTGTTTTAGACTAGTGATTTGGAAAGAATGAGTAGACAGGCCTTTTTTGAGCACTCAGTGCAGTCAAAGAACAGGCCAAAGTGGTAACAGTGGATTTCAACTACACCAGCACGTGAAAAGAAGTGATGTAAGTTTTCTAGTGAGGTGTTTGAACATAATGGCAGTATGCAGGCAAAGAATTAACTGGACAGCCTCTTAAGGTCCCTTCCTAAACTGTTTTTCCGTAATTGCAGTATCACGATACACGCTGTCCTGGTTTCAGGTAGGACAGAGTTAATTTTCCTCCTAGTAGCTGGCAGGATGCTATGTTTTGGATTAGAATGAGAAGAGCGCTGATAACATGCTGATGTTTTAATTGTTGTAGAGCAGTGCTTACACCAAGCCAAGGACTTTTCAGCTTCTCGCTCTGTCCTGCTAGCGAGCAGGCTAGGGGTGCAGCAGGAGCTGGGAGGGGACAGACCCAGGACAGCTGACCCAAACTGGCCAAAGGGGTATTCCATACCATCTGACGTCATGCTGAACAATATATAGGGGTGTCTGGCCACTGGGCTACCGCCGCCCCTTTTGGGTGGCTAGCCGGGGTGGAGGGGGGGGCCGGCTGCTCGGGGATAGGCTGGGCATCGGTCAGCGGGTGGTGAGCAATTGCATTGTGCATCACTTATTTCGTATACATTATTACTATTAATACTATTATTATTATTATTATTATTATTATTGTTATTCTTTTCCCTGTCTTAATAAACTGTCTTTATCTCAACTCACAGACTTCACTTTCCCGTTTCTCTCCCCCATCCCGGAGAGGGAGGGGGGAGGGTGAGCGAACGGCTGTGTGGTGTTTGGCTGCCAGCCGGGCTAAACCACAACACATGCAAATAAGCACTGGAGAAAGGCTGATAGTTAGCTTGCATCACTACAGTCCCACTTGAAATGTTCTTTGTCTGCAACCTGTACTATCACAGGTCTATTTAAAAACTAATTTTGCCAAAGAACAAATTAAATTCAAAGTTGCTGGGTCTTCTTAGAGAAAAGTAGGTTATGCAAAAGTAAAATCATTCAAAGTAACCATCACTTGGTTCTTGAAATGCCACTACACAATACTCACAAGCCGTCATTTCAAGACTTCAGCTTCAAATGCTGTATTATTAAATTTTCCTCCTTGACGCTTTCACCATGGGTCTGATGTCAATTTAGTTTGATTCGATGCATTTTATTTTTGTAATAAATATAAGCCCATCCAGAAACTTTTTTCCATCAATTTTAAATAGTAACAAGGAATTATTCTGCTTTAAAAACTATAACAGCATTAGTTCAACATTCAAAATGTAATCATTCTGTTTACTAACATACAACAGTTCAGAAAAATCTTACAGATGTCTTGATCATGACAAGCATGTTTAAAACAATACAAACAGCACTGCTTTCTACGTGTCACTGTTCCACAATCAGTTTAATGGCTGTGAACTTATCCTGCTGCTGCTGAAATGGCTAGTACCATCTTCCTCCTATAATAAAGGTGTGTATTCTTCCCCTTCCCTCGTGTTGACACAAGTATTTGTGCAACTGCATGGGTTAACCTGACCAGCAAATTGATCCAGCTGTAAGCTAACATGGAACAAAAAGTGGGGTTGATTTCAGACAAATCCAATCCTGATCTTTAAAATCTAGAAAATCATAAAAATAGTTGCAAAAACACAGGTTACATGCTCACAGCATAAGGTAGAACAATTCAACTTCATGCCAGCTTGGACTTAAACTTGGTAAAATTGCTTGTAGAATTAAAGCTTTAAACACGTTAGTTTTCAGGGCGTGTGGTGGAGGACAACACAACTGGAAGATAAAGCTTAGCTGTATAATAGAAAGCGATGATATAGACCTGTGGCAAGAAAGTTCTGAGGAAAATGTTTTTTTCTAGGAAAGTGAACAGAGGCATGACAACTCCTGTCTACAAGCCCGTAGAGAGAAATATGCTGATGGCCTTTGAAATATTGCATTGTTTAAATCAGTTTGGAATTTGACTAGTCAAATCTCTCTTTTGTAGAATAATCTCCACAAATACTAAGGAGTTTTCTATTGCTAAAATTAAGCATTTAACTAAAGCAACTGAACTAGTGCCTTTCTTGCCATGGAGCCCTTCTACTTTCTGCATCACAGATTGATAGAGAAGCTGAAACAGATGTCATAACAACCATCAGTTTAGCAAATGCCAAAAAGTACAGACACAAGACTGATGTCTGACTAGTCAACAACTGTGATACCTTTGATAGAAAGGACTGACACAGAGCTAAAAACAATGAAGTTCTCAGACACAAGAAAAAATGAAAATGTAACAGGTTGTGCCCAAATCAATACTGTAATGTTTCCGACGAGTTTTACTACCTCAAAAGTCAAAATCAGTGTTTTTCATTTAGTCTTAACGGTAAACATTGTTGTATCACAGGAAGACTAAGAGAGGGGCACTTGCCTCAAATCCAAACCAATTTACATTTATTTAGATTTTTAAGAACAACAGTCTAGCTGATATTTTTGAAACTCAGATTATTGAAACCCAACACACGCTTAATCTGTTCTCAAACTAATATTCCGTAATATGAAAATTTTTGGAAGACTACTGACCCTTTTGTGGGCTTTTTGTAACCCTAAATATGAGTGAAACAAGCATCAGGAGATAAACTGGAATAACATTCTCTGAACTTCAAAAATTCCAAAAACAATGATCAACACAAACTTGATCCTTGATTTTCCTGAAATCTTTAATGGAAACACCTTAGGCTATAAATTCAGTGATTAAAAAAAAATCACATTCTTTGTTGATTTAAGCATTTATTTCAAATGTCCTTGCCTAGAAAGTTCAACACATACATGAAAAGCTTGCTTTAAAAAAAAAAAAAGATAGCTATAAACTGTGATGCATGTATCAATATAACAGATTGTATATATGAATAAATGAATAAGAGATAAAAGAACTTTAATGTATAGGCATAAACAGGGGGTGGTTTTGTTTTGTTTTTAAACCAACCTGCTTCTTAACATTTTTATTTTCCAATTTGAAGGAACTACGGTAGTCTTTAAGTCATTGACGCTATACTCAAAAAACATGCAGCAATTGTTAAATAAGGACCTTTAAGTTTTCACAAATACAGTGCATCTTGCCAAGTCAAAAGCTAAAGTGAAAGTCTCAAATGACTCTGCAGCTCTAATAATAAGGACTTTTTTCCCCCTTTTTTCATTACTTTTATCCTACAAGCTTAACTGCCAGTATCTTTCACAAAACATCATTTTCATCAGAATGGAAAGATAATATAAAAGCTCTATATTGCGTGCAAGGGTCAGCTTTTCCTTATTAGGTTTTAAGTAGCAGAAACTAGTTCTGCAAAGAAAACATACTGTAATTATTGTACTCAACAGGTAGCTTCAGTAATCAGGCCAAAAGCAACACAGTGGTCTTGTCATTCTTAAAAGATCAGCATTTTCCCATGCTTCTGCATAACAAATGCATTGCAGATTAATTGGAAGCGTACAGGCCATCTTAGAGCCCAAATTAATCCGAGCATTTGATATCCCCTTCACTTCATATGGAAATGCCATTCAATGGCACCATTTTCATAGGGACAAAGTGTTTTTTGATAACAAGTGGAATGTAAATCTCATGAGAAAGAAATCAATCCAGCCCAAAGAACTCCAGAGTATTGATCTATGTGCATTATAATTTCACAAGCTCGAAGAGAATTTGTAAGTTAAAGGGGAAATGATTACAGCCACAAAACAGCTGCTATACCACAGTTTTCTTTTAACTGTGTTATGAAAGCAAGAAATATGCAGTTTCTGAAGTTAAAAGTTTTATTGTTTGAATTAAGTCTTCAGTTTGTTCAAAATCAAAGGCATTTGATTTAATTATGATTTTTTTTTTCAAATGTAAAAAAAGCTGCAGATTTGCAAATAAAGTTCACACCATTCAGTTCTGGTCAACAACAGTCTATTGTATACACAAGTTAAAAGCTGAATAATGCCTTTTACAATATCAATTTTGATGTACACTGAACTTTGACAAATATTCCATATTTGCTCCTGCCAAAAGGGTGAAACTTTTTCAATTAAACAACCATCTGATTATTAGTAACAATAGAACAAAATATATAGAATATAAAATTGTAAAACTGCAAAGTAAGATGGAAAGCTTCCACTCCCAAAAATGAGTTTAATCCCAACAATGCAAAACAAATAAACTAGTGGGTTTGGGGGTTGGTTTGTTTGTAAAAAGTAAAGTGTTTTTGGACTCAAACACAAGATTTTCCCTAAGAATCCAAAAGAAAACAGGGGCCCCTTGAGCTTGGCTCCAGACAAATGCATAGTTTTTTATTGTGTTCACCTTTCTATGACAGCTTTGAAAAGAAAAAAAAAAAAAAACAACTTACAATATAAGTTAAGACACAAAAGGAAGTTCTGGGTGGGTAGAAATTTAAACGTCATCCAATTTCAGGTAGGAGATACTAATTTCCACAGAAACAAGGTTAAATTTTACATTCTGTTGAACTGAACAGGTTTCAGACTGCTATGCTGTCTGATTTAATCTGATATTTAATCAAACATTACACTTACAAAAATGCAGCTTGCCTTCTGGAAGCAAGTAAATTTCAGTTCTTTGCAGAAGTTGTATAATCTACCATCAACACAAATGAAAATAATTTTCTCACATACTCCTTTCCATTCCAACTGTGAAGGCATCAACACCCAATTCTCCACCAAACCAATATCTTACACCCTGATTCTGCAACACTGTATAAGTAATAATTCCATATACGGCAATACTGTAGCCTCCACATCTCCCATACGATCTTCCAAATGTTCCTAAGCAATTTTATGAGCTGCAAGTAGGCAACTCAAAAACTCTAGCATTCAGTGGCTCCCAATAAACATTCATGGAGTTTAAATCATGATGAGAAACCACCAAAAACAGTAACTGTTAACAATGAATGCAAATCCTTGACTTCTACCAAGGACAAAGCCCCAAGGGTGCTTTCAGCCAAAAAGAAACCTCCCTATTACCACAAAAAGTATTTACATACACAGAACCTCACCCAAAATGAGGTTTTTATCCAGCCTGACTGGACCAGTAGATAAGATCTCCGCAAGGTACCATGGGAACCATTTTCCAGCTAATTTTCTCCAAGTTGCCTATGTAGATCTCTGCACCTATCCTGTGGGAATATCCTCTACCTGCAGAAGTCCTACTGAAATTTCAGGCTTCTGCTAGGATCTGGTCATTGTCTTTTCTTTTTTTTTTCATGAAAAAAAAAAATCTGTTATCATGTCTTGTTATAGAAAATTCCAATGAGATTAAAATGCCTCTATGTATAAATGCAAGACTGAAAGGACTCCTTAATGTATCAAAATCCAGTTGAGTAAATCAGCAAAGCTACTTCAGCAATAAGATGTGTATAAAATGTAGCAAAATGATTCATCTATAATGCATTTTCCTTTCCCTTTTCATTCTCAAAAATCCAACTTTAAAGATTTTTTTTACTAGGCTTGCACTCTACTCAAAGCTCAGATTTAACTATCAAGTTTAAAAAGTAATAAAACTTGAAATTTTGCAATCCTCAGCATCAATGACCTTTGTGAAATCCCTTTATGATTGTTAATGAGTTCAAACAAACTTGCCTTGCAGTTGCCTGCCCCTCTCCACGCACTGGAGATTCCTCAGTGCCTCTGTCAGGGCAACTACAGGGTGCCCTTTTGACTATTCTGACTATTTTTATGAAACTATTTTCAGGAACACGACTGAAATCTCCATCTCCATCCTTCAGTCCAGTTTTGTTCAAATCACCAGAAAAATCAGTAAGTGCATAAAGACTGAGAATGAGCGCCATGTATGCCTCACTTCCTTAGAAAAACAAAGGCTAAAATGCATGACATTTACAACTGTAATAGCTATATTCAGCATGGTTCAGGACAGTTTATCTAAAATCAAGGTCTCATGACTGAAGTCCAGTAATGTGTAAGACACACAAGGACTGCTCATTTAGAAGTTAAGAGCTAAACAGAAACTGTCTATCACAGTAACTAATACTCAAAGATTTAAACTTACCTTAAGTATGTTTGACAGGTATCTACATTTTAACACATTTCCAGAAAAATTAACAGCCTCTTAAAACACTTTCAAATATTAAAAAAATACAGTATTTCTATAACAAAAACACTACTTCCAAAAATCATCTACATATACAAACTCTTATTCTACTGTTTCCTCATTTCCTTCCTTCTACTTTCCAACAATTTACTTCCACTAGTACATGGACTTTTGTTAAGTCATTACAGAGAGAAGAAATCAACACAGATTGTATTTTTCTGTAAACAGTACAGCTATATAAGAAAATTATTTCAGAACTAAAAGTGCACAAATACAGCTTTCAATTGATTAAGTAAAAGAACACGGACAGGCCTTCTGGAATTTATTAAGTATCATGAAAACGACCTGTGAAAATGTCTATCTAAACCAATTCTAAAACTACCTGCTAAAAAAGTTTGAGTTCACTGGAAGTAGTCCACTCACTCTGTTTTTCAAATGATTGATTTTCAAATCTAATCTAATTATCATTCAAGATAAAATGTTAGTTTTAAACACCTTGATGGCAAATTCTATAATTAGAAATTTTCTAGCAATTTGTTAGTAAGTTTCTATGCCAAGGCAACTGCATACATCTGAGTCTGGCATGAAGTTTATAAATAAGAACCAAATCACAAGAGCTAATTGCACCTATGATTCACTCCAAGGCCAACAGTTACACGCATTTTTTAAACCTTTAAAGCTGAAGCTATAACTAATCATTTGTTATTTCTTTTTCATTTTGGCAACAACATCAAATTCATTATAATCTGTATCTTGTCAACTTAACATATTAGCACCCTCAAAAAAATCAAGGAAAGTTTTAATCCATTTCACCTGATGTAGTTTTGAGCAAAAGTGACAACCATGCCTATATGCTGTTATGGACCTGGGACTAGTACGAGTCCAGTACCTGATCTCCCTTAAAAGCCTCCTTCTTGAAAGTCACCAAAGCACACAGGAGAAATACATAGCAGCTCTTTCAAACATTTTATTAACTGCTAATAATGTTCTAGGAGGGGCAAATGCAAGCAAAGTAGTCAAAAGGTACATGACAAGCATACTATACTCCTGTACTCTGCGCATATCATACAATACACAATTAGTATTTGGGTAATTCACCGAATAGCTTAATAAAAAGTGCTAGTATGCAACAAACCTAGTGCAAAGGAACTTCCAGCCACCACAGATAAACCATTCTAAGCCTCTCTTTCTTTGAGAAATTCTGGCTCTTGGTAGAGTGTGGTAATCACTCTCATCATTTTCAAAGCCTTCTTCTGACATCATTAGTGGCATTTCATCCAAATGAGAGGACTCATCTTCCACTTGGTACCTGGCAAGATGAAATAAAAACAGTAAATCAATAACCAATATATTTTTTATTACCAGGAATCTCATAAAGTAACAAAAGGTAATTTTTACTACATGGAATTTTATTAGAAATGTTTTCAATCCAAATATCTTGTGTACTTGTCCTAACATATCAACAAGAATTTTTGATTTGTTAAAAATGGGTAATACAGCAAAAAGGCTTGCAATCATCCAGCCCTTGATATAAATCATTACAGAGAAATTCCTATTTGATATAGAATTTGTACATACAGAGCTGCGACGTCATACTTTCAAAGGATTCTTCGCAAGATTTTGTTAAACAGAATTTGCTTTGTGTCGTAGTCTAACCCAGCAGGCACCTAAGCACCATACAGCCATTTGCTCATCTCACCCTCCCTACCCCCATCCCCAGCATGGGGGAAGAGGATCAGGGAAAAAAAGAGTAAAAGCTCATGGGCTGAGATAAAGAGAGTTTGGTAGGACAGAAAAGGAAGAGAAATAATAATGATGATAACGCTAGTAATAATAATATGTACAAACAAGTGATGCACAACGCAATTGCTCACCACCCGCTGACCAATGCCCAGCCCAGCCCCGAGCAACAGTCCCGTCCCCCCCTGCCCCAGCCACCCCATATTAATTGTTCAGCGTGATGCCATATGGTATGGAATATCCCTTTGGCCAGTCTGGGTCGGCTGTCCTGGGTCTGTCCCCTCCCAGCTTCTTGTGCACCCCCAGACTCCTCGCTGGCAGTGTAGCATGAGAAGCTGAAAAGTTCCTGACTGCATGGCTCTGTAACAACTAAAACATCATCATGTTATTAACGTTATTCTCATCCTAAATCCAAAACACAGCACCATACCAGCTACTAGGAGGAAAATTAACTCTACCCTAGTTGAAACTAGGACACTTGGCAAAGTTTATAGCAGATGCAAATGATGTGAGCTTTCATGGAAACAAACTTTGTATTTCCATTGAGCTTCAGCCTACTTTCCTGTTATACTTGCGTCTGTTCCTGCCTGTGCAGACCTCTGTTTGAGTCACAACTTCTAAACAACTCATCAGTATATTAGTTTTTGTTAGTAAAACATTAGTTACTTTTATAATTCTACATAGAAATATTCAGCAGGTTAAAACACTTTCCTATGGGACCTATGAAACACTAGGCTAACAATGGTCCTTCCCTCTCCAGAAAGCATTCACCACTTCAATTTTACACTTGTGGAATGCCTCTTATGGTCAGATAAAACACCTGAATATTTGGTAAGAAAACTCCCCCAAGTGCTTGAAAATTGTGTAACTTATTCACTTTCAGTGGCTTAATGGTACAAAAATACGAATGAACTGAACTATTACTCAGGTTTCCTGTCACAGACTATTCAAAGGACAAATGAGGATATCAAGTGAGGATATCAACTGGAAAAAAAATTTGAAAGGAATTAGAGTCAAGCAAAGACCATCTATTTGTATGCAGTAACAAATACAATAACCCTAATGGATGTTAATACAAATGCATGATACAGAAAATCATCCTAGATCTGACCTAAATAGTTAGAAAAGCTGGCTGCATTAATGCTTAAAAACATACATAACAAATATCAAACCTAACAAATGCAAAAAAAAAAAAATGTATATACAAACTATTACTTGACACTATTGATAATTGTAGTTAAGCAGTCTTTAAATAAGACCAGTTGATGAAAAAGTATCTGATTAGAATAAAGAGATTCTGCATGTGTATTTTATTCTTTAATTCTCAAACACTGCAGTTTGGAAGTCTAGAAGACTCCCGTCATTCTATTCTTTGTGTAATCTAAAACTGATCTCTCGAATGTATTCTTGCATTAGGAGTAGCAAAGAATGATTTTAAGAGCTCAGAAAAAAACTTTTTTGTTTGAGTCACAAAAGAAGTGTTCGGCAAATGTGAAGCTTCAAAATTACTGATTTCTTGTGTGAAAGCGGTACTTCATCTTTTGGAATATGCATACAAGGACTGTCTCATTCCGCCCCCTCCCCCCCCCCCCAGCAACCTAAACCCAATCTTTGTATAAAAACAGTAATTAACAAAACAAAAATAAACCATTCATTGGTGTATTTGTACATGTAAAAAAAAAAAAAAAAGTAACAAGCTCTAAACATCTGAATATACAGTAGGGCTATATCCACATCAATGAACTGAATACAAAGCAGCCTGTATTGCCCTTAAAACTCCTGGCTTCCAAAAAACAGGATGACTCCTTGCAAGTTGTTCAAAGGGAATCATCCCTAGACCACTCCAACTGCCAAGATGTACCTGGGGACTGTCCAGGAAAAGCAAGTGTTGCAACAGCCCAAATTCATGCCAGGATACATGCTACCAGTTTAGAAGTAATGAATTCCAGTACCTGGGAACATCTACGGTGTAACATGAATTTACACAGCTATACAAAATAAAAAACACCTCTCATAACTGAGGAATTCAGTCCATTCTTTCACCTGCTGGGTGAGCTGGTATGTTCAGTACACATCTTTGACTAAGCAGTAAGATCACAGTTTTATACGAAACAAGCAAGGTCCCAGAAGTAAATCTTAACAACACAGATGGAGAAAACACTTGAACTGAGAAATACCAAACAAGTATTTCAGCAGGAGAATTTTATATAGAACTTAACGCACAGTACACTGACAGCCTACTTTTCTCTAAGGGGAAAACGGATACTAGCCCAGGAACTGGCAGGGCTCACTGAGAGGGCTTTAAACTAGGTAAGAAGGGGGACGGGGATGAAATAAAGCTCATTAGAGAAGAGCTGGGGGGAACAATGTCAGGGCTGGGGGAGAAGACAATGGCCCAAATGAAGTGCATCTACAGTAATGCATGCAGCATGGGCAACAAACAGGAGGAGCTGGAAGCCATCGTGCAGCAGGCAGGCTATGACTTGGTTGCCATCCCTGAAATGTGGTGGGACCACTCCCATGACTGGAGTGCTGCAATGACTGGCTATAGGCTCTTCAGAAGGGACAGGCAGCACAGAAGGGGTGGTGGTGTGGCTCTCTATATTAGAGAGTGTTTTGATGTTGAGGAACTTGAGATTGGGAATGATAAGGCTGAGTCCCTATGGGTTAGGATCAGCAGGAAGGCCAACAAGGCAAGCATCCTGGTGGGGGTCTGTTATAGACTGCCAAACCAGGATGAGGAGACAGATGGGGAGTTCTACAGGCAGCTGGCAGAAGTCGCAAAATCATCAGCACTTGTTATCACGGGGGACTTCAACTTCCCAGACATATCCTGGAAGCACAACACAGCCCAGAGAAAGCAGTCTAGGAGGTTTCTGGAGAGCGTGGAAGATAGCTTCCTGACGCAGCTGGTTAGAGAGCCTACCAGGGGAAGTGCCCCACTAGACCTTCTGTTCACAGAGGACTGGTGGGAGATGTGGTGGCTGGGAGCTGTCTTGGGCAGAGTGACCGCAAAATGGTAGAGTTCTCTATTCTTGGCAAAGTCAGGAGGGGGATCAGTAAAACTGCTGTCTTGACTTCTGGAGGGCAGACTCTGAGCTGTTCAGGACACTGGTTGGCAGAGTCCCTTGGGAGGAGGTTCTGAAGGGCAGAGGAGTCCAGGAAGGCTGGGCACTCTTCAAGAAGGAAATCTTAAAGGCTCAGGAGCAGTCTGTCCCCACATGCCCAAAGACAAGCTGGAGCCAACCTGGCTGAACAGAGAGCTGTGGCTAGAGCTTAGGAAAAAAAAAAGGGTTTATGATCTTTGGAAAAGAGGGCGGGCTACTCAAGAGGACTATAAGGATGTTGTAAGGCTGTGCAGGGACAAAATTAGAAAGGCCACAGCTCATCTGGAGCTCAATCTGGCTACTGCTGTTAAAGATAAAAAAATTTTTTATAAATACATAAGCACGAAAAGGAGGACTAAGGAGAATCTCCATCCTTTACTGGATGCATTGCAAACTTAGTGACGAGAGATGAGGAAAAGGCTGAGGTACTCAATGCCTTCTTTGCCTCAGTCTTTAACGGCAAGACCAGTTGTTCTCTGGATACCCAGTACCCTGAGCTGGTGGAAGGGGATGGGAGCAGAACGTGGCCCTCAGAATCCATGAGGAAATGGTTGCCGACCTGCTACAGCACTTAGATGCACACAAGTCGATGGGGCCGGATGGGATACACCCAAGGGTACTGCGAGAAGAGCTGGCGGAAGAGCTGACGGAACTGGTGGAAGAGCTGACCAAGCGGCTTTCCATCATTTATCAACAGCCCTGGCCATCAGGGGAGGTCCCAGTTGACTGGCGGCTAGCAAACGTGAGGCCCATCTACAAGGGCCAGAGGGTAGACCTGGGGAACTACAGGCCTCTTAGTTTGACCTCTGTGCCAGGGAAGCTCATGGAGCAGATTATCTTGAGTGTCATCACACGGCACTTGCATGGCAAGCAGGCAATCAGGCCCAGTCAGCATGGGTTTATGAAGGGCAGGTCCTGCTTGACGGACCTGATCTCCTTCTATGACAAAGTGACACGCTTAGTGGAGGAGGGAAAGGCTGTGGATGTGGTCTACCTTGACTTCAGTAAGGCTTTTGACACCGTTTCCCACAACATTCTCCTCAAAAAACTGGCTGCTCATGGCTTGGACTGGCATACGCTTTGTTGGGTTAAAAACTGGCTGGGTAGCTGGGCCCAAAGAGTCGTGGTGAATGGAGCCAAATCCAGCTGGAGGCCAGTCACTAGCGGAGTCCCCCAGGGCTCAGTACTGGGGCCAGTCCTCTTTAATATCTTTATCGATGATTTGGATGAGGGGATTGAGTGCACCCTCAGTAAGTTTGCAGATGACACCAAGTTATGTGCATGTGTCGATCTGCTCGAGGGCAGGAAGGCTCTGCAGGAGGATCTGGACAGGCTGGAGCGATGGGCTGAGGTCAACTGTATGAGGTTCAACAAGGCCAAGTGCCGGGTCCTGCACCTGGGGCACGACAACCCCAAGCAGAGCTACAGGCTGGGAGATGAGTGGTTGGAAAGCTGCCTGGCAGAGAAGGACCTGGGAGTACTGGTTGATAGTCGGCTGAATATGAGCCAGCAGTGTGCTCAGGTGGCCAAGAAGACCAACAGCATCCTGGCTTATATAAGAAGCAGTGTGGCCAGCAGGTCTAGGAAAGTGATTGTTCCCCTGTACTCGGCTCTGGTGAGGCTGCACCTTGAGTACTGTGTTCAGTTTTGGGCCCCTCACTACAGGAAGGACATGGACGTGCTCGAGCAAGGCCAGAGAAGGGCAACAAAGCTGGTGAGGGGTCTGGAGAACAAGTCTTATGAGGAGGGGCTGAGGGAGCTAGGGTTGTTTAGCCTGGAGAAGAGGAGGCTCGGTGGTGACCTTATCGCTCTCTATAGGTACATTAAAGGAGGCTGTAGCGAGGTGGGGGTTGGTCTATTCTCCCACACACCTGGTGGCAGGAAGAGGGGGAATGGGCTAAAGTTACGCCAGGGGAGGTTTAGGTTGGATACTAGGAAGAACTTCTTTACTGAAAGGGTTGTTAGGCATTGGAATGGGCTCCCCAAGGAAGTGGTTGAGTCGCCATCCCTGGAGGTCCTTAAAAGACGTTTAGATGTAGAGCTCAGTGATATGGTTTAGTGGAGGACTTGTTAGTGTTAGGTCAGAGGTTGGACTGGGTGATCTTGGAGGTCTCTTCCAACCTAGGTAATTCTGTGATTCTGATCCTCAAAAAATTTTTTTAAATGTTAAGTTAATGACATCTCAGAAAACTAAAAAAAAAAAAAAAGCTGCGTGTTGATACATGTTTCAGGAAAAGCAATGGCAAAGAGTTTGAGGAAACTGCCAAACAATCAGAAGCATTTATAGGGTATTATGGAGCAAACTACTGAGGCCACAGAACAGTATGTTCAGCAATATTAAAGATATGCCAGTCCAAATCTTGACAGACAAATCCAATATTTTTAAAAGTTACATTATAAATACCAGGACTAACCAGGACAAAGCATCATCACTGGATTTGCATTTTCTTATTTTATTGTATATTTAAAACAAAAAATGTGAAAGCATTTCCTCTTCACGTAGATTTTCTGAGATGTATGCTGTTGTATACTGTATATTATACATACATTACTATATATAACTGTTATTAATCTTTTCGGGTGTTAGAAAATGGGGGGGGGCGGAGGAGATAATGTATTGTCATACTAGCTTTCTACTGAAAAGGTACCCCACCTACTTAACACTGGCTTTGTAGCAAAATGATGAAAAGGAAGTTAAAAAGGAAGATCCAATACAAAAACATGGTTGGTTAACCAGTCACTGGCTAGAGAGACACTTCCTCTTTTGTTTGGCAGGTGGTGCACCAAGGGCTTCTTGTACCTCCTTTGAATCACTCAGTATGAGATGTCATTAAAGGCTGTTCACCTGTTCGGACCAGGTTAGAAAATATATAACTAGGAAAAAAAACGAGGATGCAAGTCAACTGAGAACCTTAAGCACATTAGACCTTGTGAACAGAATCTTCATGTGTTTCAAATGATGCAGAAGCACAACCACACAGAAGAAAACACAACAGAAGTCTGGAATTAAAAAACAGTATACATTTGTTTAAAAGTGCCCAGAAAGTTCCCAGAAAGTTGAAATATGCAGTGGAAAATGCTTTCAGAAATAACATTAACACTACCCCCTTCAAAAATATGAAAATACAGTTTAAAACAAACATGACAAAACAGAACTTTACTGACCATGTTGTTTGCAAAAAGGTGCATATGATGTCTAGTTTGATATGGCAATCTGGCAATACTTCTTCCCTTCTCATTACTCTAAATGGTCATCAAGAAAGAGAACACTATACAAATTTACCTTCCCAAAACAAGGCAGTTATTACAGGTTACAATGTATATTACACAAAATTGTATGGATTATCTCAGACTAAGCTAATTTTAACACTGAAACCTTACACACTTGACAATAAAATATCTGCTTTAAAAAAGACGTTACACTGAGTTTCAGAAAAAGACAAGCCTGTGTTTAAACAGATTCACATTCAATGCTTTTATAATCTCTCCTGGTTGAATTTGCAAATTACATTATCACAGTTACTTGCTTTAATACAGAGCTTTCTTTTGCATTGTATTTTGCTTTTAGACATCTGAACAATTAATAGTGTATTTGTAACACCATCCAGTGAAATCACAATCTGCCAGCCACACTGGAGTATGCAGCAACATTCTGGAACATAAGAGACCCTTGTTCAACTTTATACGGAAGTAAAAAGTGCCTGACTTGGAAAATAATTTACTTTACACACAAAGGTAACAAAGCAAACATGGTTAAAGTTCTCTCTTGACAGAACATGTTAATGCAAGAGAATTAAGGGAAACAGACTTGGCTGAGAAATACATTCACAGATCTACTTAATATTTAATACTACTCTTGTAAATGTGGTAATATTCGTGGAGTACATCAATGTCCTAAAGTCATTTTTTCACAATTCTCATTTTGCACTTTTAAATATGGAGCTTCACCAAGTAGGGAATGTAATGAGCATAAGCACCATCATGTTTAGTAATCCTGACTTCAAAATACAGCCTCTGAACTGGCAAGCAATTTATTCTGTTTCAAAAGCAATTTTGCTATTGTGTTAGAAAATTGTGCTTCAGTATTTAAAAACAATAGTATAATGAATAATGTATTTTTCATAACTAGGATAAGGACAAAAATCGTTATGTCTTTGTTATCTAGTATTTTTCCACACTTAATTGCTTGAAGTGCTGATTTGCTTTGAGTGACAAATCAATTGAGTATAATCCTAGAAACTTTTATTAAAATATAGGAGCATTGAAAGCAACATGAATAAAGAAGCCAGAGAAAAGACATCAAAACTCTCAGCATGGATGCTACTAAATCAGCTATGAAGACAGCCATCTTGACAGAAATACAGTTTCCTAAGAAAAAAAGAACATTAATATTAAACAATCACCGAATCATAGAATGGCTTGAGTTAGAAGAGACCTTAAAGGTCATCTAATTCCAAACCCCCCGCCATGGGCAGGGATGCCTTACATTAGACCACGTTGCTCAAAGCCCGATCCAACCTGGCCTTAAACACTTCCAGGGATGGGACATCCACAACTTCTGAGGCACTGGAACAGGTTGCCCACAACACCCTCATACTAAAGAATATCTTCCTTATATCTAATCTAAATCTACTCTCCTTTAGCTTAAAGCCATTACTCCTTGTCCTATCACTACACTCCCTGACAAAGAAGGAGCTCTCCAGCTTTCTTGTAGGCCCCCTTTAGGTACTGAAAGGCTGCTATAAGGTCTCCCTGGAGCCTTCTCTTCACCACGCTGAACAACCCCAACTCCCTCAGCCTGTCTTCAGAGGAGAGGTGCTCCAGCCCCTTGATTATCTTGGTGGCCCTCCTCTGGACTTGTTCTAATAGGTCCATGTCCTTCTTTTGCTGGGGGCCACAGAGCTCAATGCAGGACTTCAGGTAGAATCTCCTGAGAGTGGAGTAGAGGCGAAGAATCACCTCCCTTGACCCGCTGGCCAAGCTTCTTATGATGCAACCCAGAATATGGTTGGCTTTCTGGGCTGCAAGCACACATTGCTGGCTCACGTCAAGCTTCTCATAAAGCAACACCTCCCAGGTCCTTTTCCTCAGGGTTGCTCTCAATCCATTCTCCACCCAGCCTCTATCGGTGCTTGGGATTGCCCTGAACTGGATGCGGGACCTTGCACTTGGTCTTGTCGAACTTCATGAAGTTCGCACAGGCCCACCTCTCAAGCCTGTCCATGTCCCTCTGGATGGCATCCCTTCCCTCCAGCATGTCAGCTGCACACACCTGGGTGTCATCGGCAAACATGCTGAGAGTGCATTCGATCTCAATGTCCATGTTGACAACAAAGACATTAAACAATACTAGTCGCCATATCAACCCCTGGGGAACACCACTCGTCACTGATCTCCACTTGGACATTGAGTCTTCAGCCACAACTCTGAGTGTGACCATGCAGCCAGTCCCTTACCCACCAGGTGGTCCATCCATCAAACTCACTTCTCTCCAATTTAGAAAAAATGCAGGATATGCTTGTGCACAAATGTTTTGCATAAGTCCAGGTAGATGACCTCAGTTGTTTATCCTCTATCTACCAATGCTGTAACCCCATCTTAGAACACCACCAGATTTGTCAAGCACAATCTGCCCTTAGTGAAGCTGTGTTGGCTGTCACCAATCACCTCCTTATTTTCCATGTGCCTTAGCAGAGTTTCCAGGAGGATCTGCTCCACGATCTTGCTGGGCACGGAGGTGAGACTACCTGCCCTGTAGTTCCCCAGGTCTTACTTTTTCCCTTCTTAGAAATGTGGGTTGTTTCCCTTCTTCCAGTCACTGGGAACTTCAGACTGCCACGACCTATCAAATATGAAGAACAGTGGCTCAGCAACCTCATCTGCCAGATCCCTCAGGACCTGCGGATACATCTCATCAAGTCCCATGGACTTGTACACCTTCAAGTTCCTTAGATGATCTTAGATGAACAGGGCAGTTCTTCATTCCCCCAGTCCCTGCCTTTGCCTTCTGGGACTTGGGCTACATGACTAGAGCTCTTGCTGGTGAAGGCTGAGGCAAAAAAGTCATTGAGAACCTCAGCCTTCTCTGTATCCCGGGTAACCAGGTCTCCCATTTTCTTGCAGAGAAGGCCCACAATTTCCCTAGTCTTCCTTTTATCACTGACATACCTATAGAAGCCTTTCTTGTTGTCCTTGGTGCCCTTGGCGAAATTTAACTCTAACAGGGCTTTAAGCTTCCCTAATGTGATCCCTGGCTGCTCAATGTCTTGGCATTCCCCCTAGGCTAACTGTTCTTGCTTCCACCCTCTGTAGCCCTCCTTTTTCTGTCTGAGTTTGGCCAGGAGCTCCTTGCTCGTGCTGACCTCCTGGCATTTTTGCCTGACTTCCTCTTTGTTAGGATGCATCGCTCCGGAGGTTGGCAGAGGTGATCCTTGAGTATTAACCATCTTTCTTGGGCCCCTCTTCCCTCCAGGGTTTTGTCCTGTGGTACGCTACCAAGCAGATCCCTGAATAGGGCAGAGTCCGCTCTCCTGCAGCTAAATCAGGGTAGTGAGCATGCTGTGCTCCCTCCTCACTGCCTTCTGGATCCCAAACTGCACCATTTCATGGTCACTGCAGCCAAGGCTGCCCTTGAGTTTCATATTCTCCAACAGCCCCTCTCTATTGGTGAGAACAAGGTCTGGCATAGCTCATTGAGAGCTGCAGAGTAGATGCAGAGTTATATGTATCCCATAACTGTTAATGGAAACCATTTTAATTCATTTAAATCTAGTCTGGCTAC
Organism: Cygnus atratus; assembly: GCF_013377495.2. Lineage (NCBI taxonomy): Eukaryota > Metazoa > Chordata > Aves > Anseriformes > Anatidae > Cygnus > Cygnus atratus. The sequence continues at coordinate 48,748,195 of NC_066363.1, forward strand.
CTATTTAGATCCCTAGTTAATTTGCATTTTCTACAAGCTTACTGTTAGTCTAAAAGAGCAACGTTCCTCTGATTCAAACATCCAAAAAAGTAGGAAAGTGCAAGGCAACCATCAATGTCCATTTATCTGGTTTAACTCACCTGACAACGAAGCACTGGACATTTGGTTCAATCCCTGCTGCTACCAGCCACAGGACTCCTCCTGCTTCTGGACATCGGGAGGGGAACGACTGAGGGGTAGGCAGCACGATCTGTCTCAGCCCTATCCTGCTCTACTTCTAGTAATTCCTCCAAGGTTTAACCTACATGAACACCTCCACAGTCCGAAAACAAAGCACGAATTTGCCAAACTGAGGCAGTGCAGTAAGAGGAATAATGAAGAAAGGGGCAGGCCCACTTATATGAGGAGCAGGAATTATTTCTTAGAGGAGAAACCAAAAAAGCTACAGCTGTTGTAGGCTGCATTTTTTACTGACAACAATCCCACAAAGAAAAAAACCATGAAACGTTCCACAGCAGCAAGAAAAGTTGTATTAAATGTACATTCATCCATAAGCATGCTCAGAAGCATGCAACTTATTTTCATATAACTGTTCCTCTTATTCAAACTTCTAATGTCTCCAGAAAATAATTTATTTGCTACAAGTCACATGAGAACAATCAAATTATAAATACCTTTTTTCCCCAAATATTATTCTGCACTTCTAAAGACCGGAAATCACTTTTTTCCCCCTATAATTTCAAACATCTCTATGACTTACAAAGCAGGAAGTTTGGTTGAATTACAGAACAATCACCTTCTTCCTAGATTATAAAAAAAGTGGACAACAGAAAAGCCTTCTACAGGTAAATGCGTAGAATTTGAAGAATTTCCTTTAACCTTTTCCTTCAAAAACACAGAAAAAACAGCTTGTCGCTGTGCTTTTATTTAGCTGCTTTGTGCCTGTAATGCAAGTGCACACCTAATCAGTATCACTTCCGAAGTCTCTGAACCCAAGTCCTGGCCCAACTATACACACACAAAGAAAACAATTCTGTTACAAATTCATATACACCATCAGGGGCCGACTCGCCTGTTAGAGATCTCCATATGGAAGAAAACACTAATCGAAGCAGTTCGATTTTAAATCAGATTACACTTTTGGACAGCTTTTATGGAAGCTAAAGATTTGTAGAACTAAGTTTCTCTATTGAGTTTCAACAGATAACTTTGCTTTTATGTCCCTGCATAGCCAAATCTTTAAAAACCCATTACAACACTCCTGTCACAGTGCACATTTGTCAACCAAACAACAAAATAGAAAAAGTACTTTTACTGTATGTAAGTTTACAAATGAGTTTGTCACTGAAATGAACAACATTTACTGCAATAGACAAGCTAAATCAAGGTGCCCCCAGCCTTTCGCAAGCAATGCAGATAGCGATTCTGGAAAAACATTAGGCTCCATTTTTGATCAACCCTATAATAATTTTCTCTTCCCTAGCACACACCTCCTTGCTAGAGCTATATATGGAAGAAAAATTCAGATCTGCATAGGAAAGCTGTCATGAAAAAAGCCACCGTTCCTTACTCCCTTTTCCTCACCTTACAAAGCACAACACACACCTTAATGGAACATCTTTTTCAGTCCATGACAGGATGAGCGAATCTCTATTTATTCACAGCAGACCTGAGGAAACATCTGCATTCACTAGAACCTTATTTTTAATTAGCAGGGAACATCACTGGTCACAACAACAGGGCCATTTTATCACTGTTACTGGGTATTGTTATTGATACTGCAGCTCAATCAATTGCTTTTTCTCCCCTTTCTAAGGGATCCAAATGCCTGCCCAAAGAACACAAATGACTGTATTTGGATACTACTGATAAAAACCAGGAAGGCATGCAAATATAGGGTAAAAATACAGCTTAAACACAAACAACCTGAAAATATATTTACAAAATTTACTACACACAGATATACGTGCTCATTGAAAAAACTAACATCATCTGCAATAGCAATCTGAACTTCAGTGGTGCAAGTTCTCAAACATTTTTGTGCCTAAAAATAAGTGTTTCAGATCAGGATTCAGATTATTCTAATAATCATGCTCAAGATTACAACTACTTGTCTATAAAGAATATCTTGGTGTGTAAAAAGCAACTAGAAGAAACATAAAAGGCTGATCTTTTCCAAATACATAATTCTAAGTAACATCAAGTCAAAGAACTACAATTTATTATGAAAATCACTTAAAGTTGCTATGTTGTCAAAATGTACTTTTGCAGACAAAGTATAGCAAACCATTTCCTGAGTATGACACCAATACAAGTGTCTTTCTACATAAAAATATTTTACAGTTGATATCATGAGCAGCTCGACATGCATGTAATTTGGTTACCTGCATGATTAAAATCAGACTGCTCTGAAAAGTAAAAGGCACAGAAACCAAAATAACGTATGACAACATACACCATGTAAAAGCTCTGAAAGCATTAACATATGGCAAGGCCATTCTTCAGAAGTTATGCATCACACTACTTTGACCTTTTTCCCAGACAAAAATATCAGAATCTAAACTTATACTACATCTTAGAGGTGCCAGTCTCAAAAGGTAACATTAGCCTAAGTATCGAGTCTTCAGAAAGCAGAGTAACACTCAATCCAGAAATGTAAATACGCGAGCAATGAACATAGGACAAATCGAGAAGAAAGTTTTAAAAAAATCACTGCTAAAAACTATTGTTTGACGTAAATTGAGAGCGCCTTGAAAATGCAGACCTAACAAGTATGGTACAAATATAACATCCCAAATGTGAAGGTGCCAACCAGACAGCCCTGTTGAAAGATCCAGAATTAAGAGAGAGCATCTCAGGGATGCAGACTAAAAATGACTCAGTGACACTGTTCCTAACAACAACAGTAAATCTCTGACCAAAAACATAACTAAAGAAAGGCTAACAACAAAGGACAGCACGCCCTGCAAAAGAACTGCTGATTTTTTCTTTGATATGAAATTTCGCTTTGCAAAACAGGCAAACGCTTTGAATTTCAGGTGAAATCAGTAAAAATCACTGGGACAATAGTTTTCCTGTAGAACAAACATACAGGACAGACCTATTTTATAAGAATGGTATAACAGTACTAGATGATCTTTAAGGGTCCTTTCCAAAACATTCAATGATTCTCCTAACTACAATTCTACAGAGATTTATTTGCACCATTTTTAATCTTTTCTCCCTTATGTTTAAAAAAAAGTGTATTTGAATGCAATGCACATTTACATGAGTGTATCAGCATAACATACAGCTTTATGTTTTATTCCTCAACATACAAGGAATATCCATTCTGGCTTTTCACACAGTTTATGATACTTTTAGTATTTATCAGGTGAACCTACATTTGTAATTTGTGGTATCACAGAAAATACCAATACGCCTTGCTTTGAGTTGCTATCTCAAGCAAAAATACTGACCTACAGAAAATCTGCTTAGACTAATCCGAAATTTACTTAGTCACCAGTTCCATCTGCCTGTCACTTAGGGGAAAAAAAAGTAACACACAAGACAGTGGCTCCCATTTAAACAAAGTGCTATAAGATGATGATAGGAGCTTTCTCCATGACTAAGCTCAAGTATGTCAGTGCACATGCAGACAACTAACAACCAGTACCTTACTCCACCACATTCCCACAGTTGCTCAACTTTAAGGAGCTTCTGTGACCACATCTTGAGTAAATGGCTATCTCTTAACAAGGCTATCTCTACACACAAAAAAAAGTAACAAAACAGCATTTATACTCCCAGACTAAACAATTATTGCTTCTGGTGAAGCAACAAACGTTTAAAGAAGTTACTGATACTTTGTAACAGGAGTTTCAACACAAATAGAAGTAAATTCACTTTGGTCTTGGGGCTGCTTTCTCACAGAAGCTATACTAATTCGAATTTTAATGTAAAGATTATAAAGGAAACTTTTAGTTTCAGTCATTTTCAAAATCAGGATGAAATAAGTAGACATGTTCAACTAATAGGTGGGGTAGAAGAGCAGACTGAAATGCAACCTCTGAAAAATCTGTATCTGTCCAAAGACTCTATGAACTTCTGTTCCAAACATTCACAAGTATGCAGAAAAAGAGTATCATAGCAACTAACAATTTAAAAAAAAATTGAAAGTACCACCAAGTATCACTTGCATACAGTCATTCAACAGATGAACTCAGATATACATCAATGTTTGGTGTTTTTAATGATCATGCATGTTCTGCAAGGCTTTCCAGACCCAGTTAAAGCCAAATAAGCCACGAGCTCTCTGTAAACACCGTTCTACAAGAGAACCTACATCCTATTACCTCTGATCTATATATATGTCATCAACAAATAACATTTTGGATTGTTTGTGCAAGTTTTTAATCTCAATTATTACACCTGAACTAAAGAGACCAGCAAATATTTCGTCACTGCAATACAAAATAATACCTGAACTACAAAAACCACATTGGAGTTCAGAACTAGAGCATATGATTCTAATGAAGAGAAACAACTGGGAGGAGACAGCAACTATCAGAGTAGTTCAACAAAACTCACTTCAGACAACAGCAAAAATTAAATAAGTCCCAGAATCACTTCACATGCATCAAGTATTATCTGTTGACATTTGCTTGTCTCTATCTTTAGTTAATTCCCCGTGAAACCTAGCCAAACACCTTGGGAAATCTTAAACAGCAGGACTGCAAGATCGCTGGGAGCAACTTCCATATAAATAAAAAAAATTTAAGAACAGCAATCCTGTAATATATCATCTTTGTTTCTATGTACTATTAAAATTTGACATTTGTATTTATCAGGGAAGTATGTGGATTCAGTGAACTCAACATGAAATAAGCAACAATCCACCAGTTATTAAGCAACAAGTATTTACCTGGCAAAGGAAACTTTAGCCTATTATTTTGATCTATTTTAATTCTCACATGATTGTCTTATGTGCTAATGACACACAAGACTGACAATTACACATAGCAGTTTCTTAAAAACTGAATTACCCTATCAGCAAGGAAACTGACAAGCCAACAGCAGAGGTGTTCCACAGCTTGCTTTACCACAGCCACCTGATACACCTTCATTCTTAAGTCTGAAGTCATTCGTAAACACACTGCCATGACCCATACTACACATAATCATGTGAGAAGATTCCTTCCAGTGAATGAATATTTTTCATGACACAGGCACACCTCTGTGAATACCTGGAGCGCAAATGAATTTACGTAATATTGGATACAACTGGTAAGACCTGATTTTCTGTTATCAGCTCAGGTGTCCCAACACCTTAACACTATTAGACCAAATAGAGGTGTACACTGACAGTAACAAGTGCAGGACACCTGAACAAACCAAGTAATTTGCTTACAGATAAATGAGGGTTGACCACTGCTTAACTCAGTCCCTTACCAGCTTCAAAATTCCACCAAGCTTCTTGGTTTGCTTACATTTACCTCACACATGAACAACAGACATTGCATGGTTAAATTCCTTTCTGTGTTTAGCCAATAATTATTCTGGGTCTGCTGATGATACCAAACTAACATATGAGAACAAGGGTGTTAGTCTCACTGCACATTTACAGTGGTTGTGGAAGTCCTCTGGTCCTCTTTTCCCTTTGTGGCATAAACATAAGCAGCAACTATTTTTCCAGTAGATAATAGATACTTTGCACTGAAGGACAAAGTGTTGAAACAAGCATGTGGTGGTTTTACTCAGCTGGGCATCTGAGCTCCACCACAGCTGCTCTCTCACTCCCCCGATCAAAGAAAATGGGGGAGAGAATATGATGAAAAGGGGCACAAGGGTTGCTCAATGGGGGCTGCGGTCTGTCCCTGACACTGTCTCCGCTGCTCCCTCACAGTCACTCCCTGCCCCTGCTCCCCGTGGGGTCCCTCCCATGGGATGCCGTCCTTCCCGAACTGAGCCTGCGGAGGCTGCCCACAGGCAGCAGCTCTCCAAGAACTGCTCCCACATGGCTCCGTACCACGGGGTCCATCCCCCAGGAGCAAACTGCTCCAGCACGGGTCCCCCACGGGCAGCAGCTCCCCCCAGACCCCCTGCTCCTGCGTGGGCTCCTCTCCACGGGCTGCAGCTCCGGCCCGGGGCCTGCTCCTGCGGGGGCTCTCCATGGGCTGCAGCCTCCTCCAGGCCACATCCACCTGCTCCACCGGGGGCTCCTCCACCCACAGGCTGCAGTGTGGAGATCTGCTCCATGTGGGACCCGTGGGCTGCAGGGGGACAGCCTGCTCCACCAGGGGCCTCTCCACAGGCCACAGGGGAACTGCTGCTCCATGCTTGGAGCACCTCCTGCCCTCCTTCTGCACTGACCTTGGCACCAGCAAGGCTGTTTCACACTCCTCTCTCTCTCCCAGCTGCTGTTCCCCAGCAGGTTTGTTTTTTTTTGTCCCCTCTCCTATCTTAAATCTGCTCTCACAGAGGCACAAGCAACATCACTTATTAGCTCAGCCCTGGCCAGCAGCAGCTCCCTTTGAAGCTGGCTAGAACTGGCCCTTATCTGACATGGGGCAGCTTCTGGATTCTTCTCACAGAGGCCACCCTGCAGGCCCCCAGTACCAAAACCATGCTACGTAAACCCACTACAAAGTGGCACATCAATCACTTTCTCCAAGCTTTCTGTAACTATTAAAGTCAAATAATTGCCTAATAGTGTAATTGTTAATAACTGGAATCCAAATTTTTACTTCACAATGGATTTCCCTGGTTTCTAACAGTAGACCATAATCAGTTCTCCATTCAATCTTATACAGAATCATACAGTCTCAGGTATATAGCATCACCAAGTTTCTTTAGGTGCGCGGGGAAAACATTTCAGCTTTTCAGTATGTGCTAATGGTCAGTCAAAGTACCCTCTAGTACAAAAGTGCAGTCAAGTCCAAACACAATGAGAAAACCTTTGTCCTTACTGCAGAACTAACTACAGCAACAGAGGCAGACTTCCACAGGCTGGTTAGCTCAAGCAAAAGAAATTGTCCTAAAAACTAGCTTTGAGGCCACGAAAGGTTAGCAACTGTTTTGTTGCATTATCTGAGGTTGCCAGTAGCAGGGCAACAAGTTCAAGTTAAAAACCACTAACACGCTGCAGTTAAGAATCTGTGTATAAGCTTTCAAGAGAGGCAATTTTCAAAATGTAAGTTCTCTGCTGAAGAAACAAACAAATCATGGCAAGTCACAGATTCCTGAGAGCCCATAAACCACAGTGCCAGATTAATTCTGAGATTTGAAGAAATCTGTTGTTTTTACCAGTGTTCGTCTCTAGTCATCTTCCGAAGTATGAATTACACCCTTTTAGGCTAAATTGTTATGTACATATGCCTGTGATAACTTCCTACATATCTGAGACCTCAGTGACTTCACTTCAACCCTATTAGGACTATCTGCAACATCAGGACCTTTGCTGTAGTTTCCACAGGAACACAAGGCTTCTTAAAAACGTATGGTGAAGATAAAAGTGAGAAAAGTAGGATGAACCACACATGCATAAAGGCTTAGGAGATGTAGTCCAACTATAGTTTTAAGTCATGATTTATGAGTTGTACCTGAACTAACGTGCCTTGCTCTATTTCCTCTTTGTCTTTACATAAGTCACCTGCAGTAGAATCTAGACGAGCATTTTTTTTTTTTTAAAACAGGTCCACAAGGACACCTTCCAAAGCACACAACAGGTTCCCTCAAATCCAGGGCATGGTATTATTGAAGGAGAATGTTCAACCTAACCAACTCACCCTAAAATATATACAAAATTAAGTAACTAAAGCGAGTAAGAGTACATGGACTTTCTCAGGGCACAAATTTTAATCAAGTGATCTAAATAAATAATCAGAAGTAATAAACGCACCTGTTAACTTTTAAATGTTTTATAAGCCTACAACTAGTTGAACAGAACTAATTAAAAACATAAAAAATCATTTGTGTGGAGGACTGGTAAAATAAATACATATTACCTGCACTTGAGAAGCATACAGATTATGAAAGAGCGTAACTCTGAAGGGTGTAACAAACTACAAGGAATTCAATCCATAAACTTTGAAGGGAAGTGTTGATCAAATAAGACAGAAGTTAAGAAGCAGATCTATAATGAATCAGTAGTTCCTTGATGGATCTTACAGCTTCCCAAATCTGTTTATATGTCCAGATTTAAACAGTCTGTATAAATAACTGCAATTATTGCCTGAAAACATACCTTCCATAAATCTATGTACTCACCTGACTTATGAACTTGGCCCATCATATCTATAGCACTTTTCAAGTTACCAAAACTGGCTGCTGGGTAACCTACAACAGAATCACCTGATACCTTTGACAGACTAAGTGTTTGCCTATATAATCCTTCCCTTCTTCTTCCAAGGGGGAACACCTACTGAAAGGCTTATAGATCACATGAAGAGCTTCCCTGCTTCAATTCTCTGAGAAATAGGTACGATAATGATAACGCTGCCCTCCCTTAAAACAGAGGATAAGCCTACTACATATTGTCAGACGTTCAAATACTAGTGAAATGGGGAACACTACTACTGTAGGCTGTCCTATAAGAGTTATCTTCTATGAATATTTGCAAGCTCATCTATTAATTTAAGCCTAAACTGCTTTGCGTAGTTTTAAACTACCTTTTCTGCTAGGTATTCCATTTAGACAAAGAAATACTTTTTTATTCACAATGGACTATTTGAATTAGAACAGCATCATCAACTATTCTGTGCTTAGGAAGTTCATTTACTTTCATACATTACAAGTGCTCCCTCCAGTTCTTGTGCCCATGAGCAGTGTCTTAAAACAAAACAAACAAAATCAACTCACACAACTATAATCATAACTGACATTGTAGGAGTGCTGCCCAATGGATATATGAAGAAGTATGGGGTAAGGTGCTTCCTTCCACACAACGACGATATTCGTTGAAGTCATGCAGAATAGCAAATCAAAAAACAAACAAGAAAACCCCATTCACTCCTTGGCTGAAGACTTAATTTGGTAGCAAAGCTCTGAACTGGCTTGTTCAAATTTCTTGACCCCTCTCCCCCCCGAAAAAAGAGCGCATTTTAAGAAACCCGGGGTCAGTTCTGACACTTAGGCAAGCCCAAGTGCCGCACGCCGAGACACAGCAGCCGCCCCGCAGCGCGTTTACCGGCGGCGCCCTGCGCAGCGCACTCGGAGCGGCCGGCTGCCCGGGCACAAGGGGCCGCGGAGCCGCGGGCGCTGTGCGCGTCGCTCCCCGGGGCCGGGCAGGCGGAGGCCGCAGCCGCCCGACCGGGAGCAGCGCCCGACGCACAGCCCGGCCGGCTCCGCGACCCACCGCCGGGACGAGGTAGCGCCCCGGGGCCGAGGAGGGCGGCGGGGGACAGGCGGGGACCACCGCCGCCGCCGCCCCTCGGGGGCCACCACCTGCGCCCCGGGGCCGCCGCGAGGCCGTGCCACCGCCCTGCCCGTACCTGCTGTGCCTCCGCGCGGCCGAGGCGCTGCTGTAATAGGCCGCCCGTCGCGGGTCGCGGCGCGGTACCGGCTGCAGCGGGATCTGGTCCGCCATCTTGGGGCGCCCCGCCGCCGCGCCGGGTGCGGCCCAGCCCTGACGTCACGGCCGGCGCACGGCGGCAGGAAGGCAGCGCCGGGGAGGGGCCCTCGGCATAAACAAGGGGGCGGGGGGGACGCGGCGGGATTCGGGCCGAGCCCCGAAGCAAATAAAAGCACTGTGGATGGAAAGGGATGGTCTTCTGTCGCTAAATAGGGACGGGTCTTGTGAGTCGGAGGTGTTGTGACATGGAAACGGGCGTTCTGTAAAGTTAAGGATAGCGAGCCAGCCTATGGGGTCTTGGAAGGGAAAGGTCAATGCAGAAGTCGCCAAAGGAAAAAAATAAATATTTGGAAGATTAGGAGTGCACAGACCTACTGGAGGATGTCATCGTTTGATATGAAATCAGATGCCAGAAGAGCAAAACGCCTAACACCAGCACAAATAGAGGCTTCCTGCAAAAGTATAAAGAAGGGAAATAAAGATATTTCTTAACGTATATTCAGTATTAACAAAAAATAAATAAAAAGGGAAAGGAAAGGAAAGAATGTTTCTCCAATGACAAAAATCTTCAGCTATTTTACAGAATAGCAGGGCCTATAGACATTATTCACTAGACCAAGATCTTTGGCAATGAATCTCTTGATTATGCAAATTACTTAAAGGTGACAGCAAGTTTTCTAGGATGCAGGGTTTTTCCTTTCATTGCTTTGAAGATACCAAATGGCAAAGAGATGTTAGTGGTGCTGCTGAAACCTTTAGTCTCCTGGTTTGAGGCCTGAAGTGTGCAGTGTGGTAGCAGCAGCACTGGCATCCAAGGACAACAAATGGATGAAGGTTGCACTCCCCAATGCCAAAGTTGCTCTGACTAGCCAGATATTTCAGACTGAAATGTTACTGTTTTTGCAGTACAAGTACATGTGACCTGAAAATAAAATCTGCGTATCAAAATTTTGGGTGAAGAACTAAACTACAAGCTACATACCTCAAAGAACTGAACAGAGTAGGAGGTGTCTCAGCTGTAGTTTACAAAGGACATTAACATTTATATGTAAGTCATGCTATCTTGTGGGATGGGGCCAGCATGTCAGCAACACGGCCCTCAGAAGTCTGGTACTGTGCTCCCTCTCACATGAATTCAGGTTATTCTGCAGGCCATTACCAGCGCAGCCCCACTACCAGTCCCATGGCATGGCCCTGATGTGGAAGCTACCACTGAGAGCCACAGAGCCCAGCACATCCTTGTCCCAAGAGATTTCCTATTGGCCTTGGGTTATTTAACAAAGGCAGAGGTGGTTTCTGAGTGTTCTTCTGCCTTAGAACAAAAAGGAATGGTCGGTATTGAGGCACCTTAATACACAGTGGATATTGTACAGCGGATAATACGCTGAAGGATGCTCCGATCTTATAGAGCAAAGATCATGAAGCACTGGCAATGCTTAAGATCACTTGCCAAGTGCAAATATTTCTAAGCAATATTTTGACTTTAAGCACATTATCTGGTTACTGGAGTCACCAACAGTACTAGACCACTCAAAATTGTAGCTGGAGAGCAGGAACAACAGTTGCACAGGATGTGGAGGCACAGGGCTCATAGGAATGCATAAAAGCAAAATCCCTCAGCTGGGTGTGTGTCAAGACTTTGGTGGGTATTTAAAGAAAACACTCAGAAACACCAAAAAGGGGGCAAACATTTATCTAGCTCTGGAACTGCAATAATCATTATAAAGTTGATGGTAGTACACTGATAAAATCATAGAATTGTAATTTAGGTTGGAAGGGATGTACAGGTATCATCTAGATCAAGCCCCTGCTCAAAGAAGTCGAGTTTGATCTCAGGTTGCTCAAGGCCACTTTCAGTGGTATATTGAACACCTCCAGGACAGCAAAGCATTTCTATAACTTCTTTTGGTTAGCTGCTGTAGTGATAAACAAATTGTGATGATACCACCCTTGTGAAAAATTGCTAATAAGTAATTAGAGAAGAAAATGACATTTTTTTTTAGTAAATCAAAGGCCAAGAGAATGAAAAAAATTGAACATTTATCATTTTAAATGCATGCAATTTTGTTTCTTTCAAATATATTTTTAAAACATGCAGTTGTGATAGTTAGTGGAAATGTATCTCTATCTCAGCTTCTTGATCAAGCTTGATCACTGCTTTTCTGCATCAATATTTTCATACAATGCTAAAAGCTCCTCAGATCAGATACTTTGGTTGTGTGGCATTTATCATCATGCAGTTCTGCCTCTAGATTTTCATGTAGTCATGTTTTATGGTGGTTGTTTTGTTATTTTTAGAATTTAAAATTTATATCAGTTTTTTTTTTTAATGTAAAATTGACACTTTAGCATATGATATCGAAGGACTTCACAAGATGTCCGTAACAAGCCTACCTGTGTTTTGAAAATAGTATATCCATTTCTATTTAGAAATCCTAAAAGGTCACAGAATAAACTTGCTTTTGATCTGGATTTTTCTAGTCAGGCATCTCAGACAGGTATTATTTTGCAAAATGAAGAAAAAAAATCATTTCAGGAGAGAAATTCTTTTGTATTCATTATTAAATACTGGCTAAATAACATTTATCACTTAAATATCATCATAACACCATTCTGAAGTAAACTTTCTATATCATCCTTTCCGTATTTCTTTTTTTGCATCTTTTTGCATGTATAACAAGTGGCAGCAATCCAGAACCTATGATTTATGGATCTTGTGAACTCTTGATTTAACTAGAAATGAGCAGGTATGGAAATTGTTTTTCATTTGTTGCATGGATCTGCTACAGGTGCAGAATCTATCTGTAACTAGTTCTGCCTGATGTCCCCAGAGGGCATTTTATAATAATTTATACTTTCACTGCCATTCTACTTCTGTTGTAAATGTTCAAGGTTAAGTGCTCCCTCCCTCCTAATCCTCTGCATGTCTGGGCAAGGGTACAGGGGAAGACTAAAGACAGTTTGAAGATAATTCATTCTACACTGTCATTCTCAGAGCCAAATGTTAAAATCAGTTACACTAACATAAATCTAAAAACATAAATCTAAAATCATAAATCTAAAATTTAATAATGTGCTACTAAAATCAGTTGAATATAAAACAAAAGTAATGTGTTTCAGGAAGGTTTGTATAAAGTTATGAAAACAAACAAACAAAAAACCATTATTTTTATACTAGGTATTTTCTCACCCCATCCTGCAAAGAACCTCATTGTGGAACTTTTCATCAGTGATGAACCAGCTCAGAATCTGCCTCCAAATTTTCAGGAAATTGCAGATTAGTCCAAGACATCTAGATGCATAAAAAATCCCCAGAAAAACCTTAGCACAGCAACACAGAGTGCAGGAAAGAATCCTGTTGTCTTTATAGGAAGAGCCAAAGGCAGCAAGAAAGTTTAAACCGAGTAATTTCTTACACAGTCAGAGTGAAGGAGAATAAATACAAAAAAAGAGGGAGCTAAAACAGCTACAGTTATCAGTTTTAATAATTCTAATAGTGCTTCCGTATCTTAAATCCATATTATTAGGATGTAGCAAAATTGTACTCTTGCTATAGGAAAGAAAAAAAATAGCAATACTGTTTTCTCTGAGAGAATCCTTGTTTTAAAAGATTACTGCAGACAATGAGGCCGCAGGCAATGCCGCTACACAACAAAATCAATAAGTTTAGAAGCACCAGCAAGTAAAAATAATCATAGAAAATATTACTGTACTATCAAACCAAACTCAGACACAATAATGGAAACAAAACACTACTTACTGTGTTGTCTACATCACCAGAAAACAGAAAATTCTATTTCTCTACATTGTATTTTTAATATTCACAGCATTCAGTGTTTGTCAATTAATTTGTGCTCCCAGCTGTTACATTTCTTTCAGACCTTTCTTCAAGGTCTTCTCTTTGGTAAATGTCAGCTCTCTGCAGCTCTGCAGGATTTACGGACTGCTAAATCTCTTCCTCCTTTTTAGCCCGTCCTTACCAAACTGTGGGTCCCACAGTACAGGCTTCACACCAGCTGTGTGCCACCTCACCTGTGTTCTACACAATATTTCTATAAGAATAGAATACCAGGAAAATCTCTTACAGTTAAAGCAGCAAAATTGCATATATGCTCTATTTTGGGTTGTGCCAGAGATGTATCTTCCAGTTAGTAATAAGTGTGGTGGAAGAGGTGTTTTCTCCAATTCACTGGGCAACAGATGAGGCAAAACAACAACAACAACAACAACAACAATATAGTAATAATAATAATAATAAAAGATTAAAAAAATCAAGCAAATCCTAGAGTACTTAAATCAAATTGTTTTGGAAACAAATGTACACTTTGGTGACTTCTGATACAAGTATCAGTCATGTCTTCATTTAAGCTATTAATTGTTATTGTTGATAAACAAAAGGGAAGAAAAATAAAAAACAAAACAATTAATGTAAATTAAATATTTCTTCAATATACATCAAAAATCCAATACCTTTTAATTTCTAATTAGATTCTGAGATAATCTTTCTCATCCTTATAATATATCTAAATTTAATGCAATTTTTTATTGTTTTATTTTTGTTGTAATCGGACAAAAAAACTTTAGACTCAAAACTTTTTAGCTGGATTAGCAACTTCTGATCTTGTAAAACCAGAGGCTAGGCAATAAAATATTTCCATGATCTCTGGTGCAAATCAACAAGAAAACACACGAGCACTTTGAAAGGACACAAATTTTTTGAGTGTTCTCTGTGGATTTATTTTAACAAATTCCACACTGTTGATCTTTCAAATAAATAAATACAGCTGCTTTAACTACTCCTTGAAACCGAAAGAAAATGCACCCATAGATTAATTACAAATCTTGTGTTGTTTCAGAGATTCTGAAAAGGTCATGGAAGGACAAACAAGGCCCAAGTGTAAACTTGAGTTGTGATCGATGGTATCAAACTCAGTGGATGTGATTTGCTTTAGCAGTTTCTGTTACAATAGTACCCAAAAGCTTTAAGTGGGATTAGGGGGTCTTTGTTCTGAGAGCTATACAGAAGGGGATAAAGAAAAAAAGTTCCTAGATGATAAGTGACAAAATACTTAGTGTTTTGTATAGTATATCTTTCAAAAATCAGAAATTAATTTCAATCTCCTCTTTCTCTGGCATCTCTTTGTGTCTGCCCCAGCCACCAGCTCAGGCTCATAGCAAATTTGTTTCTTGTTTTCCTCAGACCTACTTCTGGAACCCCTTTCCCCTCAGTCATTGTAGATAACAAGAGGTCTGGCTACTAGTAAAACCTAGACATAATTTCTTTGTATACTTATTTCACTCTAACAAGCAGTTTGAATCTTGCAGATTTTCTTTGTATAGTATGTCTAAGATACTTATCCATGTAAGACACATAATTTTATACCTTCCTAGCCTCATGACTGCTACCACACCCTTTTTGTGTTATTGGAAATGGCAGCTACATTCAGATCAATTCAGCATGAGATGAAGAAATCATTTTCACAGCTCATCATTTTCAATGTCTTGTCTCCTCCTGTGTCTTTCCTCTAGCTTCTTCCCCAATATTGCATTGAACTTCAGTCTGTTCCTACTCAGCTCATTGTTCCTCTCTTAGAGGTAGTTTTCCATTACTATTCAAAAGATAATTACAGTGGTTTTTGTCTGTTTGTATAATTTGCAAAGATTTTCCCATTCCTTGGGGAATTCCCTGTAAATGTACAAAAAAAAAAAAAAAAGTGGTGGTGGTGGGGGTTAATTGTTCTTTCTCAGAACTAGAAACAGTCAGCTTCCTCAACAACACAAACTGAAACCAGAGTTGCCCTCAATAGTACTGGATGAAGAGCATCAGCTGTGGTCTCCAAAGTACCAGGATAAAGACTGATCAGTCTACAAACACAAATTACCTGCAGTTTGCAGTATCCTTAGCTGCTTTTAATTTAACCAAATCTGGAAGAATTGGTAGCCAAACACAGCATTTGTGAAAGTAGATAATGTTGTTGTGAAGAGCTTTAAGACTGAATGGGAATATGTACTTTGTAAAGCAGACAAGATAGGTTATCCACAAAAACTGGCACTGATCACATCTGTTGTTAGAAATGTGCATTGGTTAGAAATAATGCATAGAGTCTGAAATACATTGAGACTGAACTCACCGGAATCCTTCTTGGACTACAGAGACATAGAGTCAGAGTCCATGACATTAGTAAGAATAATTATATAATCAAACTTCTAGTTACAAGATGCAGCAAGCCAACAGATGAAACAAGATTAAAACAAACAACTAAGGGAAGAGAAATAACTGACACAGATATTCCATGCCATATGATGTCATGATGTCATAAATTGATTGACTTAATTCAAATTCTTCCGACTGAGAGTAATTTATAACAATGCTCAGCAGTGGAAGTTGGAATAAAGAAGGAGGAAGGAGGGGACGTTCAGAGTGATGACATTTTTCTTTCCAAGAAACCATCATGTGTGATGCGCCCTGCTTTCCTGGAAGTGGCTGAATACCTGCCTGCCGATGGGAAGTAGTGACTGAATTCCTTGTTTTGGTTTGCTTGCATGTGTGGCTTTTGCTTTACCTAGTAAACTGTCTTTATCTCAACCCATGAGTTCTCACACTTCTACTTTTCCAATTCTCTCTGCCATCCCACTTGGGGAGAGTGAACGTGTGGCTGTGTGATACTTAGCTGCTTGCCAGGGTTAAACAACATTGAGGGGATGTATTTGGGGAATGCCCTATGATGCCAAGAGCAGGTTCTCTGTGGAGGGAGTGGAAGCTTTATGTTTAGATACTATCAAGAGAAAACGTGGTAGTTCTGAATGTTTTGCTTTAATCTTTCTGCTTATGAGATAGAGGCATAAGGAGGAAAAGGAAAAAGAAATTAGACATAATGTGATCTTTTGTGCAAATAATAAAACCCAAGTACTGGTACATATCAAGAAAATATTTACTTCTCACAGCTGAGCCTATTCATAGCATACTGTAGGCTCTGCCACTTACAGAAAGAGAAGACACTCCTTAAATCCAAAGACAAAATTTCACCTCTGTTCACATTCAGGACATGAGATGCAAAAGCAAGAAAAAAAAAAATCCCTGGAAAAGCATTTTGCATACATACCTAGACATGCTAGCTAAGACATTTAGATAACTAAAATGACCATTTCCTTTGTAGTACTCTAAGTTGTAAACTTTCAACTCTAACTTGTTGAAATGAGAAGGTCCTCATCAAATGCCTTTTAATGAATAGGTCTTCCATTTATAACTGCCTTTCTCATATGAAACACACTAGGAGAGAAAAACAGCAATTATTTATAATAACTTTATTGGGTATAATTTTCATCTGTCTTTGAAAGCTCCGCCTGCTGTTTTCAGGCTGTGCATGTTAAACAGAAGTGCTTACACTTGACCTTGCTCTTGATCCACTCTTTGTGCACAGCAGTGCCTTTCTTCTTCTGAAAGATAGGTACAATTTGTGTCCACATAAATTATACTGTACTTGCTATTAACATTCTTTTATCTGGTAAATTACTTGCACTGATTGTGTTGAAGACTGTTCTATGAGCTGTTGATAGTGCAGGTCTATGATTTGAATGTAATATGTCACTCTTAATTTAGGACAAGACTGAAAGGAGATGACAGCTTGCTATAACACAAGCAAAAAATCGGGTCCTGGACACATGCAGTCAGGAAATGATCCATGGTAGTACTTGCAGCAGGAAGTGTGTTCAGCCTAGGCATCCTGGCTAAATTCCAGCTTCAGCAATTATGCTGTCTAAATCTTCCTACATTTCTAAATGGGTGATAATGGTATTTTCATTTATTTCATGCCTCAGATTCATGGGGCGCTTTAGCATAGGTAACCTCCATCCTATTTTTCACTGGAGCAGGAACAAACAGGAAGTTATCCATACTTCCTTCAATTGACAAATAGTTAAAACTGTTAGTTACTGTAAGTTACACTACTGATTGTCCAAGGCAGGGAGTCTTGAAATCATGAGCTGGATGAAGTGCGCAAGGCTGCACCCTCTTGTATGAGGGAGAGAAAACAAAGGACTTAGCCTTTTATTTACACAATCCAACCTCTTAACAACAGGTTCTAAGCAACTCATTTGACATTGAATAAAACTCACAGCACATTTATGTTGGTGGTTTTCACATGAGGGCCCAACAGAAAGTATAAGGAAACAAGGACGTATGATAACAAACAGCAAACAGTAGAAAGAAGACGAATATATTAGGTAAATTGCTCTGCCTTTGTGTTGATTTCTGCGTGGTGCTGATCTCTTCGTAGTAGGTTCTCAGAACTTTCACTGGTATAAGAAAAAAAATTGAGGCTGCTGCTCTTCTTGCAGAGTCTGGCTTCTCTGAGTATCCATCACCAAAAAGACCTCCTGCATTTTATTCACTCAAAGATTACAGTTTCTCCCTGTCACTAATGAAAAACTTCAAGAGATTAAAGGCAGAAGAATTTTTTTTGATGAAGTATAAGAATCTCACTCTTCTGTAAGCTAAGGTTTTATTTTTATGAGTAGAGATTTTTTTAATGCAAATCAATGCAAAAACAAACAAACAAACAAACAAACATTACCCAACCATAAATACAGCACATGAAGCACAAAGGCAAGAAAGAAGGAGCTGGGAGAAAGGTTTGGTTCCTCTTGACAAGTGCAGATTTGTCTTGTCAGTATCATATGGAAATGATACCCGAGTCTTCTTCTGGAGCTCAGAAAATATGACTGTTCTCAGTTCTAAGCTAGGTTCATTAAAAATGCTCAGACAAAATTGTTTTGATGAAATATTGGATTCATAATTAGATACATATTTTGAAGTCTTTACCATTAATAAAATAAAAGAGATAGTGCCTCTTTCTATGAGCTCTGAGAAACCTAAATGAAAACCAGTTCAGCCACAATATCAGTGTTTTTGACAAAGTGAAAAAAGTCTGATTGAGGCAATGCTAGGCTCACTAAAATGCTTCTGCAGCTGTTCCTCTTTTCCATACTGAGTTTTTATGGCAAAGCCATTGCGTAATGTAGCAAATCTTTTAAATGTTATTCAAAACCCCTAATCCTCAAAATAAAAATATGGACAGTCTAGGTAAGAACAAATGAATTTCGTCACTTCAACCAGTTAAGCTTCAAGGAGTACATGACACAGAAATAAGGTTATTTTTGTATGATGATGCTAAAATCCTCAGTGGGCTTGCACTATTAGCTGTGCCTGTATAGTTGAGCATACAATCTAAGCACCAACAAAATCTTGTATAAAATGTGTGCCTGAAATATACTTCTAAATAATAAAAATAAATAGTTCAGCTCAGACCAAAGAATGCAGGTGATTAGTGGCTGGTGGAGTTTAAGTGAAATTCTCCTGTACTTCATCTGCTTGTCACACCAAGCACATGGTGTGATATCATCATAGATATGATGAATGAAAAAGCAAATAAGGTGCTTTTTCTCATCATATCTGCGGTGAAACTTTACTCTTGAAAAATACATCCTGAGCTCAAGAACTACCTTAGCAGCTTAAGGACACAAATACATTGTGAAGGATAGGTATTTTTGTGAACATTCTTTTCAAACCATAACATCTGCTGGGGCTTTGAAGCATCCCAATATCATTATTGGCTTTTATATTCAGTCAGCCACCACATTATTTATCTCAGTCAGTGATTATTTATTTTTGGTTCAGAGAGTTTGTGCAAGGCTGGATTAAGTTTTAATATTAACAGTGTAAATGAGTAGCTAAGAAGAATAAACATTTCCTTTTGGTTATAACTCAAAAACATTTCCACAGGCATTCATTATTTTCAATACTGGATGGGTTTGGTGTGTAGTGTTTCCAATGTTTTATGGTACTAGATAATGTTACTTATTCCAGATGTTGCTTGCTATTAGAAATAGGAAAGAAAGAAACATTAAAAAATGATCTTATATTTGCAACATCTTGCACTGGATATTGTGCTTGCATCTCTTTGTTTCAAATGATGTAGTTAGTTCTCATTAGTTTTCATTAGTTTGGTGTAAGTCAATGGTATGTAGGTATATAGTATTTTTATTATTACTGTTGTCATAATTTAATGTTAGTGGTCAAATGAGAATCTGACTCAATATAAAGCCATATGCAAAAAGCAATAAGCTGCATACAAACAGAAGAAAACCTATTAAGATTACAAAGCTTTTATGGGTGTGCCTTCTTTAAGCGACACAGCGGAACACATTTTCTTTGGTGATACAGCACATCTAGACTTTTTTTCGCAATATAGCTACTCCTCCATGTATTCAGCATGGCTGACCAGACAGTTCTTGGAGCTGTAAAGCTTCAGCCTCGAGATTTCACAGGATTTGCATGCTGTAGACCCTATCCCCTCATCACAGCTGGCTGTGCTCTCCCAGGTAGGTCAGTTCCTGTTACTAAGCATTAATGTAAAAGTTTTCAAGCATTAGCAGCCAAGCAATACTGTCGTTATGTATGTCGTATCTTCATTCTGGTGAAGAATTTTCAGAACCTCTTCAGGCACTTTTTCAGTTTTCTAGGTTTTCTCCCTAGCTATTTCCTTTGGTTGCAGTCATTACATATTATATCCACTGCTTTGAAAAAAAAAAAAAAAAAAAGGAGAAAAGACATTACTTAATAACAGTATATTGTAGTAAAAAGATCCTACCCTTTACAAGTATTTTCAAGAGCAAAACACTTATAATGAATTTTCACAGGTAATAGGGGCTTTTGCTATTATTCTCAACCTAATGTAGTCTTAAATAGCAGCAGTGATAGTTCCTTGATCTCTTCTCTTTGTAATCTGCTCTTCTGCCCAATTGCTCTTCCCATTAAGGACATTTTTCTAATAGCAAGTCTAAATGTTTCCTCTCTTTGTTTCAGGCCATTGCTCCTTATTCTACCAGAAAGTATTTATATTCTGTGATCATTTCCCCCTAGAGTCTCTGTGTTTTCTAGGCTGTATAAATATTGGAAGCAACCACACTGCAGGGTGTCGCTGCATGTGCTGCGGTACACCAGTCCTCTAGATGGTTAGTATCATGCAGGGTGTACCACATGCTCCAAGGCAAGCACTATAGGTGTTCCTAGGCTTTTCAGGCTCTTGCTTTCACTGAGTCCTCATAAATGCTTGCACTTTGAGGAGCTGGATTTTTTTTCTTGTCAGATAATAACAAAAAGTGTTAATTCCCTTTAAAAGTTGCAGGAAGAAACAAACTAACACCAAAACAAACAAACCCAAAGCTCAGCACTTCTCTGTTAGTCTAGTTTAACAAGATTAAAATAACATCTTAGTTTGACTGCAAATCCATGCAGTCTTAATGCAGATCTGTATATGTTGAGGTCATTTAGCAACATTGAACACGGGATATTTTTTCTCAAGACCCAAGGTTTAGTTAATGTCAGGCAATTCTGTTAGGATCTCCACTCCTCTTCATTCCATGCTAACCTTTAGTTCTAACAATACAGTTCTAGCCTCTAAAGCTGCATGGGTGGGATAGTCCTACCCCTGAATTCTTTATTCAGCCTCAGACATCATTTCTGTCCTCAGTCTGAATCCCAGGCTCCCCTACTCTCTCGGTCCTTCCTGTTTAACCTTTCAGATCCTTTCCCCATTGTAATCATAGAATCATTGAATGGTTTGGGTTGGAAGGGACCTTTAAAGATCATCTAGTCCAACCTCTCTGCCATGGGCAAGGACCTCTTTCACTAGATAGGGTCACTCAATGCCCTGACCAATCTGGCTTTGAACACTTCCAAAGATGGAGCACCCACAAGTTTTTTGGGCAACCTTTTCCAGTGTTTCAATACCTTCATTATAAAGAATTTCCTGACATCCAATCTAAATCTACCCTCTTTCAGTTGCTCCTTGTTCCTGTGACTTGCTCCTGGTCCTGTGACTACAGGCCTTGGTAAAAAGTCTTTCTCTGTCCTTCTTATAAGCCCACTTTATATATTGAAAGGTTGCAATAAGGTCTTCATGGAGCCTTCTCTTTTCCAGGCTTAACAATCCCAACTCTTTCAATTTTTCTTTGTAGGAGAGGTGCTCCAGTCCTCTGATCTTTTTCATGGCCCTCTTCTGGACCTGCTCTAACAGGTCGATATCTTTCTTGTATTGGGGACCCAAGAACTGAAAGCAGTACTCCAGGATATTTTATTTTCTCTTTTATTTCCTCTTTACCATACTAGTATAGGCCTTGTTCTTACCCCCTCCTACTCCACTCAGACATCTTTCTTTGTGTGTGGGGAGCCTTGAAAGTGCAAGAAGGGATATGCTTGATCTCATTTCTGATATCACAGCAGCCTGCAAGAACATCTGGAAAAGGCTAGAATATGCTATGTAACCATGACCTTCCATGACTGCAGCAGCCAGCCTAGCAACTGTGCAAAGAGCATACGAAGACTGGCATTTTCCAGACTCACAGTGGGGCCACATATGAACAGTTAATGAGAAAGAATGACAAAAGGCATATCCCTGAAAGGAAATGCTGCAGTGCCACTTCAAACCTTAATACCCTGTTCCTAACCATGAAGGTGTTAAGACAGCTAAATGATAGAATTTTACTCACAATGAATATTGGTAAAATGATATGTTTTCCTTAATCTCCTTTTAGGCTAATCTATAAAATCCAGTAATACTCTCCTCCTCATTCTCTTTATGGCACAATTCTATTTTTACTAACATCTATGGAAAACAAAACAAAACAAAACACCACTGGATTCCAAAATACATATTTGATATACCCTTATCGGAGGTGAGTGGGGAGTTTGATTTGGGTTGTCC
The DNA here is from genome assembly GCF_013377495.2 of Cygnus atratus. Taxonomy (NCBI): domain Eukaryota; kingdom Metazoa; phylum Chordata; class Aves; order Anseriformes; family Anatidae; genus Cygnus; species Cygnus atratus. The sequence goes on from NC_066363.1 coordinate 48,770,509, forward strand.
TCCTTTTCAATATCATGAACTTGCATTGAGAGCTTTATGGTAGACATGAGAGTCTTGCCTAAAGTACAGGGAGTAGTCAATAGGTTTGAGACTAGCCATTGGGGAATACTATCACTTTAAACAAAGCTAATATTTGCTTCTACTGTATCCATATTTCAGTTTAGCCCTCTAATATATTACAAAATGTGCAAATAATTAGGGATAATGATACAGTCTTTTAGGGAGGGGATATTGTTTGCTCCCTAAGGTGATAATTAACAAAGGGCCTTACACTTACCATAAACTGTTAACCTGTCATTAGCTTCCCTAACAAAAACTAATACCTTGATCTTAGAAAATACTGCTGTATAGATATATCAGAGAAAAGTGAGGGAAAGGACAAAATCCTGTACAAGGTTCTTACTCACGAAAGGACCAAGGGAACTAGACAAATCTTTCTCAGTAAGCCTCCTGATCTTTGTCATTCAGCTTTGTTCCTTGTAATTTACAGGTCTCGTCACTGAGCTACTATGTAAATGCTATCGGTTCATTTATGACTGATGGAATTTCCTTCACCTACTTGGTCTGAAATTGTTGATGTGTTGTTTTTTTCCACATAGATATTTCTAGTTAAGTGGCTGGTGATGACAAAGTCATTGAAAATATGTCCATTTTGAAGAATATGACACTGACAGTCACTAACATAACATCTACAGGATTTTACAAGATTTCTCACAAGCAAGCAATATCAATATAAAAAAAAAAAACAGAAGAAATGCATCTTTTCTCTTTAATGATAAAGTAACCTTTGCCTTCATTTTCTTGAGAATATCTTCCTTACTATGTGACGAACAATGGTTCCTACATACATTTACTGACCTCTGTACAGATGATCATGGAATTCTCTGTTTTCCTTTATGTAAATTCCTATAGCAGAATAAATATTTTGAGAGCAAAAATCTCCACAGTGGGGATAAAATTACTATCTATGAATATATAAGCTTGTAAAAGTAAATCCGTCAAGTCATTCATCACTCAACAGAGTGAGAAACTGAATATGGTTTGATTAAATTTCCTCGATGGATTTTTAAGAAAAATATCAGTTCCAGCATATAGTGCATGTAAGCAGTTGGACTTAAGGCAATCTGCGTAAATTGTTGTAGTATCTCATTGTGTTATCTAGAGAAAGAATATGGCTTTTTTTGAAAGCTAATTTATTTTCAGCAAACAACTACAGTTTGTACCTGCACAACAAAAGCTACAGTAATACACAAAAGTAGTATTTCAAGTGCACAGGTTAGATTACATTAACAAAATGTTAAGTACATGTAAATTCCACTTATCACTCTCAAATAGATTTACATTGCCGTAGAAAAGCATTACAGAAATAAATAGTTCTTGAGAAATTTAATGAAACAGAGAGACCAAACACCAGAATGTCATAAAAAATTAGTTTAATAGGGGATGATAGGCTTCCTACTCAAATTCTGGAGTGAGTTCCCATAAGAACTGCATCAGTTACTGAAATACTACTGCTATCTTGCTGGAATTCCAGCTATGTGTGTGGTTCACAATGCTGAGATGTGGGTGCTTAGAGTTCTCAACACACAGTTACCTCTTACTCATTCAGGGCAGAATTGTAGAGACCTACATTGTAGATGTGTTATGCTTATCTAGTTGAGTATAAAGACAGTCAAGACCACACGTTTCAGAAGTAAGTCAGAAACATTGCCCCCCAGTTGCTATTTTTCTCCACTGATGGAGTCAAGTGACTGAGCTCACCTATAGCTGTTGACACCCTGTTAGTCTAGATTTAAGTAAGATAAATCCTCCACTATAGTATATCTTGCATGTGTGATTTTCTGCAGAAGGAGGAGACAAGCAATGGCAACAGCCCTAGTCATGGTCCTATTCCTCTCTGCTAGGCTGTCCTCTGTTATTTTTCTTTGGTTTGTGAGGAGTCATTTCCCTGACCAATATTACCATTAGACCCAGTAGAAAAGACCTAAAAGGCTGATTACCTAAAGTGAATCCTGATTCTGTACAATCACATAAAGGTCTGCTTCTCAGTTACACTAAGCACCAACAGCCCATGTGCCTTCAGAAGAAAACCGAAATATCCAGCTGTGAAAATTTTGCCCTAAATCCTTGTGATCTGTGGAATGACGAAAAAATAATATTGTAGCCTTTTTATAATTTTTAGTACTTTAATTACATCATCTTTCTTCCAGGAGGTAGATAGCTGTATCTCACACCACCAGCTTTACCTAAGGAAAGCTATTAGTGCTATCACTTTAACAAGTCTGTATCCCAGAAAAAATATCTGCCTTTTTGTTTTCCAAGCTGCACTAAAGACTGTTAGTTTGCAGTATCCTGCCAGCTTCTTGGCCTTCCTTAGCAGGTCTTATTTATTTTCCCCATTGACTTCAGTGGGAGTTTTTGGCTGTTCTAAATTAACTGTAAATGTTCAGGAAAAAGACCTAGACAGCATTAGTCTGTGTGGCTCAGATGAAGCCATCTGCTCGATGTGCAGCCATTAAGTTAAAAATGAAAATAAAATGACCAACAACAAAACCATGGTCTTTTAGGAAGTATTAAGAGATGGAACAGAAGACACTTTATAGAAGACATTTATCATACGGTCCTATAAATCAATAGTCAACCTTCAGTTTTGATCTTGCTTACTGTCTGTCAGCACTTCTTACAAAACAGAGAGCAGAAATACAATAAACTGAAAGGAGTTACAGGCAAGTGATCAGAGGCCAGGAAATAATTCCACATGTGGAGAGACTAGGTCTGTTTATGAGGTAGATGAATAAGATGTGACATAATATAGTTATCATAATATCATAAATAGTGTAAAGCCTATCAGTCAGTTACCCATTATTAGGTTACAATACAAAATTGAGGAGACACCCTATGAAATAAAAAGAACATATTTAAGATGGTTGGCAATGTTTCTGTATCGTATAGCTAATCTTTGGCTCTCTACATCAGAAAATACTATTGAAGTAAATGCTCTGTAAAAATCACAGTGGATTTAGTAATGCATATAAATGTTCAAGCTTCCTACAAATCTCTGTTAAGAGTGCAAACTGATGAGGGACAAACCAACCTTCAACCTTCTGAGGACTCAAACCACTTGTGCCTGCCTACCAGCAGGGTGATTGGCAGGCATTTGCCATATTCAGAGAATGGTGGTGGTGGTAAATTTCTCCTTGCAATACAGGTGTGTCCTAAAAGAGTGATCATTACAATATGATTCTTATAATAACCAGCACACATAGGCTGCTAGGACAATTGTCTGGTATGACTATATACAGACCAGCAGTTTTTTAACTGGGTAAATTCCCTTCATCCTGGAGTAAAAATACATTAGTGAGGCTGGGCATTCTGCCAGATCGAAACGTCTTGAAAACTGTTATGTATCTTAATTGGACATCCCTAAACTTTATTTTAAACAACTTGGAGTAAGCTTTCCTACCATTAGAAAGCTCTATCTGCATTATCAAAGTAACAGGCATTCCCCCTAATGGAAGTGCTGCTCCTGTAGTAGATGATGTCAGGTCTAGAGCAATGTTTGCACTCCATCTCATTAAAACATCCTTTCTATCAGAGCTGTTACCATTATAGCTTCAGCTGACCCACCTGAAGAAGGTGATCAAATGGCCTTGTTCTTTGGTGGTGTCCACAGGAAGTTTCCAGACCACTAACATACAGATTGTATTCACACAAAAAAATCAGTCAGCTGCACTACATTTATATGATCATGTGCACACAAGCATACCCCATGAACAAAGGTTGCAGACAGGAATTATGGTTGGTTTATGTCCATCCTTAATTTGCTTTCTGATGCCTGGATCAGGTAACTAAAACACAGCCATGATGTGATGATGTGAGAAGTGACTCCTAGAACATGAATGATATTTTTCCTTCTTTTCTTTCTTGAATCATGTTTTCGGTTTGCATTTTTCTTCTATGTCTTATTTTAGGAATTAAACAAGGACAATAGCATAGTGGGTACCACATACAGAAATAAACCCACTGTATTATGAATGAAAATTTGTATTCCTTAATTTGCAGATACAAAAGGAAATGTTCTAAGAGGATTTTTTCATTTATTCATTTCTGCATTCCTGCAAATACAGTGAATGATCTCACTTTCACTGATCTTGTGCAAACATACTTTTTTCATCAGGAGTTAAAAGCTGTCCATATGCCTTTTGCCTTGTATCTGAAGTCTGGCTGAGTAGCAAACTGCACGAGATAAAACAATATATTGAAATATCTGTTTCACAGCCATGAACATCTGTCTCCTCTTCAAAAGTAACGTAGTGTAATCTGGATATATATTCCCAGAGTGGAACTTTGGTAATTCAGATTAGAAGCAATTCTTGATGTTTTAAGGAGCCTGTTTATTACAAAAACAATTACACATCCCACCAGCACACTACACAGAAAGGGAGAAGAAGAAGTTTATTTAGCAAGAAACCTCCTGGCAGATGCCAGCACAACTGGGGCAGCTAAATTGGCTTGTATCAATAACTCTTTCAGCCAGCTTGTAAAAAATCCTTCTGGGGCTAAGCATATTCAGGCTTACCAACCACCCCAAAATTTCATGCATGGTTTAAGCATACTAGTTATCTACTTTTTCCCCCAAAGGTTTTTTAGCATTCATAACTGCTCTTGATTATTGCCTTATCTCCTGTATAAGGAGAATCTAGATCAGAAAATATTTGTAATTTCAATCTGGTTTCCCAGGAAGCCCAGTCATTTTTGAACCATGTACTGAATAACCCTTGCATTCATTGGGCTGTAATGCTGGGCATCAGCATTGATGTATCTGCAGGTTTTAATAGAAGAATTGCGAGTTTAACATTGTTTGCACATGGACAGGAAGTCCTTGAGCTTCCTGGACTTGGAATAAAGTCTCTAATTTCCCTCATACTTTCTTTTGTCCCTTTCTCCTTACCTGAGTGTCACACAGGTGCAAATCACTACTTTAATTTCCAGTCTTGTTTCATTCAAATTGTTGCATAACCTTTGGATGCTTTATTTCACAAGTAATTGTCCAGTATGTTTCATAACCAGGTAGAAAGCTTTGCTTTAAACTCTACAGATTCTATTTTTAAGTAAATTTAAGCCATTATATTTAATTAAGGAATAATGTAGATACAGTTCAAGTGGTATTTTCAAAAACTGTGTTCAGAGCATGCATCCTATAGACAGTACCTTTAAAAGAAACCTGGCTTGCATCAGCAATTAAAAATAAAAATTATGAGATATACTTTTATCCCCATATTAATGTGAATTGTTCAAGCACTGATATTATTCATCATGAGCAACATTTTGATTTATTATTAGGTTACTGAATTTCCTTAAATAAATGAAAACTGATCTTAGCTGTTTGACTGGCTTGCTTAAATTGTCCCTTTTCATTTACTTAAAGTTAATAACTTGATAAATATTTTGCAGTCAGGAAAGTAATAGTTTATTGCACAGAAGGCCAAATCTTGCTTAGTTACAATTGCGAATAGCCTATTAGTCTTAAGTGCAATTGTGGAGTTGCTGCTGAGAAGAGTTTTGAACTGTACATAATTTTCTACAAGATAATTTTCCACTATTAAGAAGCATAAAATGGCAATTTGTTTACTGAACCTTTTTTAAAAAAATGTACTGAATAAAAGTTCCTTAGAATTTCTATTCATCCTTAAACTATCCCTTTATTTTGTAGTGATACTGGCCAGCTGCGCCTTTCATTCACAACAAATCTGGTGTGGCTTGCTCACTGCCCTAAAGCAAAATATCTCATTTAGCATGGCTATAGTTTTCTCACCATAAGTAAAAACATTAAAAATTATGATTAATACTATTTCATGTATTTCATTTTAAAAATAAACAGGATAAATTTACAGGATAAATTTACTTCGAAATTTAAAATAAAACAGGATAAATTTTTAAGAATTTGCAACCATAATAATCTAACCTGTGGAAGCCAAACTACTAAATATTTCCCTCTGCTTGATGTGTTTTTTGTTGTTATTGTTGTTTGTTTGTTTTGTTTTGTTTTGTTTTCTCAACATACCACTTTCAAACTGAGGTATTCAGTGTTACTTAAATACTTTTATACAAACAGCAGAAAAAAGCCCATCCCAAGATAGTCCATTCCAAGATTAAAGCTCTCACTGAAATCTGTGAATACATTAAATAGTAGCTAATTTTTCCCATCTCAATGACTCAAACAAGCCCTACACCTCAAGGAAGTTGCAAAGCTGAGGCACCAGAGAACAAAGGACACTTAGAAGACACAAAGAGAAGCAATTATTTGGGACTGTTTTCCTTCTCTCTCATACATGATCAAAGGTTGGAGAGGCCTGAGCTGCCTCTTACTGCAGTCAATGGGTAGGGTCCTCTGGCCTTTGCCAACTCAGTGATTCTAGGACAAAAGGGGTAGGAAGTGAAGGAAGACAGTTTTGCTGCCATCAGTAACATGGAAGTGGACACAGCAAAGAAAAAGAGTAAGGCAGGGTTGTGTAGGAACAAACAGAAAATATTTAGTATATAGTAGGCAAAGGGGTGCAAACAGAAGCCACAAAAATAGGGAGCCAAAGTGCCTGATAAGAAAGATGGAAAACAGTAGCTATAGTAAAGTTGTGCTTGTATGTTCAGTAATGTTTAGATGTAATGTGATTCAAACAAAACCAGAGAGCAGGCATAAATGTAGACAAGTAGATCCAGTCTAAAAATCAAGCAATATCAGAAATAAATACAACACATTTGGCTATTTTCTTTGAGCACTGCTGCTGATTTAATGGCAGTCAAGATAACTTCAAAAACAAAAACTCCTTCCTTCACAACACAATAATTAGATGTATTTATTTCTTGAGTGAGCAAAGACCCATGTCTCAGAAAAAATAGCAAAGTAAATGAGACCCCTAAGGAATACAAACTATGTACATACAAATGTGCTTAGTTTGGCGGATATTTTTAAATTTGAATCCAGCACACTTACATTTTAGAAATATTCTTTATGCAAACATCCCACTTCAAGTTGCATTACTGTCACAATTTAAATAAAGCTCAACTTGATTAAGAAAAAAAAAGTGGTATGGGAAATGGTTCTGATGATTCAGCTTCATTGACATCCCTTGAAACAAGGACAAAAGCAAGGCCACAGTTGAAAAAAGATACGGAACCTTCCTGTTTTGGTTTGGTTTGGTTTGTTTGTCTGTTTTTGTAATAGAAAGCAAGCAAGCAAGCAACGCAGAGATTTCAGAGACAACAGCCTAGCTTAACATGGGGCCATATTTCTTGCTGGCTGTCTTATAGGTGGCAAGAGCTTAACATTTCTTGATGCGATGATATCTTTAAGCTCAAATGCATGGAAAGTCACTTGGTCACTTTACTGGACTTTGATCATGCTTGTTGTGTCTGAACCAGGTTCAGTACTACTTCATGAGCATGTGTCTGCATTATGGACCTGTAGTAGAAAACATAAATATGCTATAATGGATATCTTGGTTTTGGTCTTTCTCCCAGTATAAAAATGTTCAAAATCCACATTTAACTGTAAATTGTACCATACTGTACAGTAAACATGTTTAAACGTATCTCACTTCATTAGTGCTTGTAAAATGCAACTAATTAGGAGATAAAGGAAAAGAGATCGCAAAGTCTGAATGATGTTAACTGTGCAAAGCCTTGATAAAACGGTTTGAAAGCAATGCTTTGATCTGTTGGGCATTAATTTTGAAAAAAACAAGTTGATTTTAAGTTAGCTGAAATTTTAAAATACCCTGAAAGATTAGACCCATTTCACTAAAATAAATTAATATATATATGTGTGAATACACCAATTGACAGAGTTTCTGTTATTAATAAAAGAGGCTCTCATTCCATTTCAGTGGTTCAGTGTCATGGAAGGCCACCTATTAGAAGGTTCAGTTTTCAGGATCTCTGAGAATTTATAACATGCAAGTGTGTAAATACAATCTGTACAAATTATTTAAGCCAGAATAAAATAAACATTTGGAGTGAAATGTAAGTCTTTTTCATCTCTTCTTTGCTTTTCTAAAATGTTAATAAAACACCTGCATGACTGCTGTGAACTCTTACAGCAGGGTGTATAATGGTCAGCTGTCTGAAAGACAAAGAGAATTGCCACTAAAGGAAACCACTGCAGAGGATACCTGAGACTCCCGCACTGGAAAATCAAGTAACAGTCAAAAAACAAAAATAAAATGAAAAAAGCATGATTTTTTGTGGTAGGTTTAAGAATATTTGAAGGGAACTATAATTTAATGTCACAGACAATATTGCAAAGCAACAAACATTGCATCCTTTGAAGGGACTGAAAATGACGTGGTAAAAAGGGGACCATTATGGAAAAAAGGGGATTATTATGGAATAGCAAAGAAAATTAGGTAATTCCTAATTAGGTTATGAGACAAAATCCTCACTGATCAATACTCTTTCAGAAAAAAATCAGTAAATAAATCATACAAAATAAAAAGAGGCTATGGCCAGGAAAAGTCTTTTTTTTTTTTTTTTTTTTTTTTTTTGAATTGTATAACCTTTTTAGCAAATACAGGCCTCAGGGTTCTAGTCTTACTGAAAGTCCTAAGTGACTGAGTTGCCTATGGCCGAACATTTTTTCTTTAATTGATGCCAAATGCCCACCAACCCAAAAAATGAAAAATAACTACATCCCTCGCTGTTCTTGGACTATCAGAGGAAAGAACTATTTAGAGTAGCCTAGCCAACTTGTTTCAGACAGATGAAAGAGTTCTACAGGCATAAAAACTTTTGATAATTTAGAAATAAATATCTACATTATGTACAACTGTATCAGTGTGTACTTTTTAAATACTAAAAACTGACTGATAACTCTTAGTACAGTATTTGTATCCAGCTCTAACAGACCAAAAGGCCCACTTCCATTTTAGGAGTGCTGTGAAGGCTAACAGTGGTATTCAGTTCCCTAATCTGGCTACATCAGGAGGAGTTAGCTAAATCTAATTCCCACTTTGCTCCATATCCATCTCGCCTTGAAGGTCTCCCCATGTATCTTACCCCAGCAGCCACACAGATGAGAGAGGGAAAAGTCCCTTGATAGCTAAATTGTTCCTCTTGCACACGCACAGGATTAGCGTCTCTGCCGATTTAGCTATTATCTGTCTAATCCTCATTTTTGAATAATCTTCATGTCATGCATTGAAGTCCTATCCAAGCCACCTAATCAAGTGAGGGCCATAACTAGTTCACTCAGAAGATCCAGCTGGAAGATCTGCAGATCCTCCTGGGAATGAATCTTGATCTAAAAAATACCCATTTTCTCCTGGACTGTCAGATAACATGAATGGAGCCAAGCGGACGAGGTGTTTCTTTTTGAAGGCAGGTGTAACTTTTGAATATGATTCTGGGGCTCAGTGGGAATATGAGGTGAAAGACAAGGTTTAGGGAGACGCGTGTCAGGTACACATGGAAAAGGCAGCAATCAACAAGATATAGGGGGAGGTTGACGAGTGGTAGACCAAAAAAGCAGGAGGAAAGAAGAGCTTAGACACTTGAACTGTCACATCTGCATTGAGTCATGGGATTAGATCCACAAAGAGATTAGTGGCTAGATGGAAAAATCCACCTTTTACCTATGTTTCATAATCCTTAGCCTTACAACCTTAAAGTATTAGAGAATATTTAGCACTGAAAGCAGGCAGTGTTCTTAGGTGATCACCTTTCTTGAAGTCCAGAAGGGTGCTAATCTCGGCATTTTTTGGACTCATCCAAATACAGGGCTGTGGTGGTTTTACCCTGCTGGGCATCTGAACTTCAACACAATTGCTCTCTCACTCCCCCTCATCAAAGAAAATGAGGAGAAAATATGTTGAAAAGAGTTCAAGGGTTGAGATAAGGACAGGGAGATCACTCAACAATTATTGTCACAGGCAAAACGGACTCAATATAGGGAGATTAATATAATTTACTGCCTATCACTAGCAGACTAGAATGGTGACAAACTAAATGCAAACTATCAATGCCTTCCCCCCCATCCACCCTCTTCCATGTCCTCCCCAAGCGGCGCAGGGGAACGGGAATGGGGGCTGTGGACAGTCCCTAATGCTTCGTCTCTGCCACTCCCTCACAGTCACTCCCTGCCCCGGTCCACGTGGGGTCCCTCCCACGGGATGCCGTCCTTCCCGAACTGATCCCGCAGGGGCTGCCCATAGGCAGCAGCTCTCCAAGAGCTGCTCCCACATGGCTCCGTACCACGGGGTCCATCCCCCAGGAGCAAACTGCTCCAGTACGGGTCCCCCATGGGCGGCAGCTCCCCCCAGACCCCCTGCTCCTGCGTGGGCTCCTCTCCACAGGCTGCAGCTCCGGCCCGGGGCCTGCTGCTGCGGGGGCTCTCCATGGGCCGCAGCCTCCTCCAGGCCACATCCACCTGCTCCACTGGGGGCTCCTCCACAGGGGGGCTGCAGTGTGGAGATCTGCTCCATGTGGGACCCATGGGCTGCAGGGGGACAACCTGCTCCACCAGGGGCCTCTCCACAGGCCGCAGGGGAACTTCTGCTGTGTGCCTGGAGCACCTCCTGCCCTCCTGCTGCACTGACCTTGGGGTCTGCAAGGCAGTTTCTCACTCCTCTCTCTCTCAGCTGCTGTTACAATACAGCAGATTTTGTTTCCCTTTCTTAAATCTGCTTTCACAGAGGTGCAACCAATATTGCTCATTGCCTCAGCTCTGGCCAGTGGCGGGTTCCTTTTGGAGCTGGCCGGAGCTGGCTCTGATCTGCCATGGGGCAGCTTCTGGATTCTTCTCACAGAGGCCACCCCTGCAGCACCCCTGCGACCAGGCCCTTGCCACGTAAACCCAATACAAGGGCTGGTTAGTGCAAAGGAGTCAGTCAGTCTGTGACTTTCAAGATGCTGGAGAAGTTTGCACAAGTAATACGCAAATGCACAGGGGTGTTTATAAACTGGGTTTTGTTTATTAAACAAAACTGTGCTTTGGTTGCCAGTACAGTTTGATCAGAGCTGTTCCTTTGGTCTTTGCTCATATTCTCCACTTCTTCCCTCTGCTGCACAGATTCAGGAAAAAGGGTGAAGGTGAGGGCTGGTACGGTGCACAGCCTGAGAGGGACACGTAAGACCCCACCTTGTCCTGCCGTGCAGGACAAGCTCAAAAGAAAGCTGCATCCTTGAAGTGATGGTCTTACCTGCTGAAATACTTCTCCTTAGAATGGAAGGAAAGGTGGTTTTATCCTGCTTGTGTCTCTGTGGTGGTTTAGCCCCGGCAGGCAGCTAAGTGCAACACAGCTGCGTGCTCACTCTCCCCAGGTGGGATGGTGAAGAAAATCAGAAAGGTAAAAGTGAGAGAACTCGTGGGTTGAGATAAAGACCGTTTACTAGGTAAAACAAAAGCTGTGCACACAAGCAGAGCAAACCAAGGAATTCAGTCACTACTTCCCATTGGCAGGCAGGTGTTCAACCACTTCCAGGAAAGTATGGCTCATTATGCATGTCAGTTTCTTGGGAAGACAAATGCCATCACTCTGAACATCCCCTCCTTCCTCCATCTTTGCTCTAACTTTTATTGCTGAGCATGATGTCATATGGTATGGAATATCCCTTTGGTCAGTCTGGGTCAGCTGTCCTGGCTGTGTCCCCTCCCAGGTTCTTGTGCACCCCCAGGCTCCTCGCTGGCAGGGCAGCATGAGAAGTAAAATCCTTGGCTCTGTGTAAGCACTGCTCTGCAACAACTGAAAACATCAGTGTGTTATCACCACTATTTTCATCAAAAATCCAAAACACAGCATTGTGTGAGGCTCTATAAATAAAATTAACTCTGTCCTAGCCAAAACCATGACAGTCTCAAAGTAACCTGGAGTCCACAATGCAAACAGGTATCCCTAGGGTCACCTTCTGACTTCTTAGACTGCTGCTGTAGACAGGCATGTCCTCCCTTCAAATGTTAAAATAGATCTGCATATTCCAATTTACATATTTTCACATTAACTTTTCAGGAGGCATGAGACAAATACAAATGCATGTTGAGGCCTTTCACTAGGCCTCTAAAGAAACATGTCAAACCATAGGCTTTACTTCAGCTCAAGCTGCTGAAAAAGTCCGGTGAGTTTGTAAAACACCTCTTTTCTAGCACACCTGCCTCCCTGTGAGAATTCAGAAGTACAATAGTTTGCTAGTTTCAACTATCATGCCCCCTCCCCAGTCAAGATAGTTTTATCATTAAAATTTCTTCATATCATGGGACATCTATGTGACTTCTTAGGCTTCCAAGCACAGAAGTTACTTTTGAGAACAGAGCACAGCCCTTTGCACTCCTTTGACCAAATTCTGATGGCTAAGGTCTAGCACTGTACAAGAACAAACTAGATTTTTGTTACATAAAATAAAGGCTGTCATACTTTTTATCGAACTAGGATATCAGTTAGACTCCTAAGAGCAGTTGTAACAGAATCAAGTTACAATGTCAGTGTGATAAAAGGTATCACATCATTTCTTTGTCCTTTTTACCTTATTCATTCACAGATTGAAGTTCCCTGGATTTCTGTCAAAAGAATTGGTCTTTTAAGAATAGAATAGACCAATGTCATCTTTATACAGTTTGGGAATTCATCTTGGGTAGCCCAAAGATTAACAATATCGGTGATAATTGAGTCAAAGGCATCTATGGAATACACTAACAACAAAATAGACCAAGGAACAAAAGACGGGTAATTCAACAGCACACAACTGCTGAATAATCATTTTAACCTTACTAAGGGTCAGGAAGGCAAATAAAATAAATAAAAAATGAATGGGTCTAAAGAAAGGTGGAGGGAAGGAACAGTAACATTCTCTGGGAACTAGGCAATTTTGAAGAAATATGTGTGCAGAACAGAAATCGTACAGCTGTTAACAGGAAAGAAAAATCAATTTTACACTATATAAATAGATACATTTACATCATTCTGATTATGTTGGGAAAGGATTAGAATTTCACTTTCTTCAAAGCATTCTTGCAATGTGTCATATGACTCTTCCTTATCTGATGATCATGATGATGCATAAAGAACAGCACCTCTCAAGCAACACTCTATTCAGTAACAGACCACCTTGTCTCCCTTAGCTTCCTGGCTGCCAGATCTCATGTCTTTGTTTTCCATAGGTAGATTTAATTAAAGCAGGAGAATCAGAGCTATAAAGGTTCACAAACAGTAACTAAAGGTGAAAAAACAAGTGGGGGAGGAGAGTAAAAAATGCATGTGTATTCAGGACCTCATAGCAAAAGATAGGCAGATCAAAACTATTATCGACATAAGCAAGTGGTGCAGAAGAAAGCAAATCCCAGACAACTGAATTCAGATGTTGTTGGCATAGGAAAATACAAGGCACCATTGCAGGAAATACAGGTGTTTCATAAATGTGGTATGTAAGCAATTTTTACTCTTTCTTTAAATATAGTTTTAAAGTATATCATTCTGATTTGAGTACAGGTACAAAATACACTTGCATGTATGCAAGAACAGGGTTGGCCAATGCCCATAAGTAAATCCATCCTATCTGTTCAGACTAGAAGCCTTTCATTTCATTCCATTTCAGCCATTTTAACTTCCCAGCTACTCTATGTGTGCTTTCTCAGAAGGGAAGAGCATCAACATGAATCATAGCTCCAATACCAACTAATTCAGACTCAGGGAGTCACAGAGGTGGCAGTTGTGAGCCTCTCCCCACATTGTACTCACCTCTTCTTTGGTGTGTATGTAATGGCTTTAGAACATACCTCAGTAACTGCGCTTGCCAAGAAAAGTTCCACGGGAATCAAACTGTTTGTTGTTTTATCAGAACCACCATTTTGAGTTGTTTCTGGCAACGTATAGAAACCAAATGCAACTACAGGTTTGATTACAGTCTGTTCTGCTTGTGAAGCAGGTCTATGGGAGTGGACAGCTGTGCTCTCTATCAATGACATTTCCTGATTAGTTTCAAATACTGTCAGAGATCAGAAAACAGCCTGGAGGCAGTTAACTGTAATGAGCTGCATATTAGAAGAAATACATTCATCTCTGTCCAAGCAAAGGCACTGTCGACTAATGGGGAATTATGTCCTTTACCATATCCACCTGTTTACTACCTCAGATCTCCACCACTACTATTTTCTCTTGGACGGATATTAGCCTTCCTTCTTTCTTACTCCATGTGATACAGACACTGAGTAGCAGAAGCTCAAAGCAGTGTGGAAGCAGAGCCAATTTTGTGAGACCAGCACATGGGCAACGTGAGCTGAAGTGCTACAGATAGTCCTTGATAAATGCTCTGTTTAGCTAAGATGCACTTTGCATGTTCGGAGGGAGCCCATGTAATTTGTTATTGTACTACTGTAACTTGCAATAGGTCAACATTTATAGCAGTTAGTGGAGCAATTCTAGATTTAAAGTTTGACACCGAAGCAAAAACAGGGCTAGGGCTGATAATTACAAATGAGTGATTTTCAGAATGATACATATTAATAAATAGTAAGAAAGGTTTATCTTAAGGTATATAAACAAAGCCAAGCTGTTAAAAAAAATAAAAATAAAACAAAAACAACAACAAAAACCTGCAGTCTGCACCCAAGGTATGTACATTATATATTACTTCTGATGCCTTGTATTCTTTGTAGTCATCCTATAAAAAGAGATTTTTTCCTAAAAGTTTAACAGCCTGGATAAATATACATCACTTCTTTATACAACCCTTCCATTTCCTTCCTACCTTTTTCTTCCTTCCCATGCATTTTTCTTGTCTTCTGCTTAATTTATTCTAAGCTGTGGTAAGTTATTCAGCAGGGCTGTTGTCATCAGTTTATGCCAGTTATTGCCTCAAGCTTTCGCTATAAATTTGAACAACAGTTTCTGATCACTTTGACAGTGAGGTTTTAGTAAGTGACTAAAACCCAGGTTCATTCTGGGAGAAAAACAGATCCCCCGGTTTCTACACATTAACCACAGGAGGAATATATATATTGTAGATACATCACTCCAGAAGAAATACAACTTCAGGCTTGGGCACAAGTTAGTGGGAGTTTGTTTTCATAGAATCATGGAATCATAGAACATCCTAAGTTGGTAGTAACCCACAAGGATCAGTGAGAACAAATCCTGGCTCCACACAGGACCACCTGAAAATCTGAGAGTGTTGTCCAAACACTTCTTGAACTCCGGCAGGCTCAGTGCCTTGACCACTGCTCTGGGGAGCTTGTCCCAGTGCCTGACCACCCTCTCAGTGAAGAACCTTTTCCTAACACCCAGCCTGACCCTCCCCTGTCCCAGCTCCATGCTGTGCCCTTGGGTCCTGTCACTGGCCCCAGAGAGCAGAGCTCAGCACCTGCCCCTCTCTGCTCCCCTTGTGAGGAAGCTGCAGGCTGCCATGAGGCTTCCCCTCAGCCTGCTCTGCTCTGGGCTGAACAAACCAAGGGACCTCAGCTGCTCCTCATACATATTGCCCTCTAGACCTTTCACCATCTTTGTAGCCCTCCTTTGGTGACTCTCTAATGTAAGTTTTATGTCTTTCATATATTGTGGTGCCCCAAACTGCACACAGTACTTGAGGTGAGGCCGCACTAGCTCAGAGAAGAGTGGAACAATCCCTTTCCTTGACTGGTTAGCAATGTTGTGTTTGATGTACCCCAGGGTATGGTTGGCCCTTTCATCTGCCAAGGCATGCTGTTGACTCATATTCACCTTGTTGTTCATCAGAACCCCCATATCCCTTCCTGTGGGCCTGCTCTCCAGCTTCTCATCTCTCATCCTGTATGTATATTCAGGATTGCCCCGTCTCAGGTGCATAATCTGACACCTGCTCTTGTTCTGTTTCAGAACAGAGAACCAGCTATCAAATACGAAGTCATTTCAGTGGGTATGCATTATTTAAAGGTGTACACTGAAAGAAAAAAATGAAGAAAAAACTACCCCATTCAGCTGAATGTAAGAATAGAAAAGAGCAAATCATCTGATATCTAAAAAGGTAAAAACATCCCTATGATAGGTGCTTTCTTATTTCTATGAAGACAAATCATTTACAGCTAGTACAATTTCAGCTAGTTATTCAGTTATGCATACTGTGAACAGAAAATACCAATTATCGGAGTACACAATAACATGCAACAAAACGGGTTATTGGCATAAAGATAGCAAAAGTTAAACATAAGCTTAGGAAAGCTTACCCAAAGTTAATAAACTAGAATATAGATGAGTTAAAAACAAAACAAAACTGTATCAGAATCATAGAATCATTTAGGTTGGAAGAGACCTCTAAGATCATCAAGTCCAACCATAAAATCACCAGCAGAGCTTCAGCTCCATCGTAACACTCTAATCATGAAAACAATAGTACATCAGTTTGACATGCTCAGAAGTCAAGTCATATCTCTGTCTTGCAGTGCAGCAATAGGGACTTTTTTTCTGCTTTCTTATGCCATGTTAAGGTCTTGCTCTTCCACTGCGTGTTTAGTTCAGCAGTCAGGTATGGTATGGCTCAAAGATCCCACTCCAGTAGAAAAGTTCTAACTTTTGTAGACTGTGAATGGCTTCTCAGCACAGGTTCCCTAGCTGTAGTGTGATTTCTGCAGCTGAAATCTGTTTTTTACCTCTGACTTAATTAGCCAAAGTTTTCCTTTGACCCTGTGACTCAAGACAAATAGAACAAGGCAATTTATTTTAAGCATTTGAGTGAAACTTTACATTTTAACATTCTCCATAAAAATCAATGCTAAGAAATTTGTATCAATATCTCACGCCTCCAAAGACTTAACCCCAACCACAGTCAGGAGGCTTGACTGACAGCCACCTCCTCAGAAACTGCAGAAGAATGCTTAATACTCCAGAAGGCAGAATTCCATTGATATCACAAAAACAGAAGCTTGAGGAACAGATGACTCTGAGGTATTGGCATAACAATCTTTCAATTCTATATTATTTTAGTGCAGTGTTGCTAGGTTCTGGGTTTTGTTTTCATTTCAACAGTCATTATAATGATTAGAAGTAGGCTTTAAATCTTAAAGGATTTTTCTCTCAAATGAGCAATGTCTCTACATTTTACAAGATAAGTTCCTTATGAGGAGTTTGCACTTGAAGTGGAAACTGATAATAATAGTTGCACTCCAAAGACGACTTCTAGGCATTTTTGCAAAGTATTATCCTTTTGAAAGAAGATATAGTAGACATTTTTATACTAATTTTAAGAACATGGTAGAATGTTTAGCCCATTGAAAGATGCAGCTAATTGATCTTAGAGGAAATATTAAACTCTCATAAAAATGGGAATGAAAAATATAGACTAAATGTTGAATGTATTGTAATTCCCAAGTAAAATCTGCAAAACTGTACATATTTTAGGTTTTGAGATTTATTTAATTTTTAAGTTAAAAATCTCAGTCTAACAGCCTATGCTCAGGGTAGTGAATTGGTAAAGAAGATCATTTATTTTTTAGGCAAAAAATGGAAGATAAATTGGCTTTCTTGTTCTGTAAGACTGAACATCTCCAAAGAGATTTTAAATGGAGCCTGTTGTCTTACTAATTTGCACACCATGCTTTTTATTTTATTGTGTTTTATTTTTTCTTTTTTTTCTTGATTGAAACCTTGGTAAGGAACAGTTTAAACCCTAGTAGTTGCTAGGCATAACTCTAGGCCAGCACGTGCCAAATATGCCACAGCACGAAGTCTTTAGTTGTCATCCAGCATACTGTGTGTAAGCAATTGGCAAGCTTCTTCTCCCCCTACCTCCCAGGACTTTTGTTATTGAATTGCTACATAGTGTATCTTTGCCTAATTGAACACATTACTTAAGAGACTACTTTGTCTACACAAGTTCAGGAAATATTATTCCTGAATAACCATGTTTATATTCTTATGCTGGAACAAGAATGGGCTAGATAGCATAACTAGATAAAATAATGAATAAACAGGACCTAAAAGATGTTCTGCCATCTTTGCTGAATCTAGAGATACCCCTTAGAAATTCTACAAGGAGCAATTCTCTTCTCACACATGAGAGTTGGAGGAGTAAGCCCATCTTCCCAGGAGCATGGCAAGTGAATTATGAAACCACATCAGAGAAGTCAAATTCATAACGGCAAGAGAAAAAGATGTTGGAAGCAGCAGTCCAATAAAGAATTAATTCCAAAGACTTTAAAATAGATTCATAGAATCACAGCATCATAAAATAATAGAATCATAGAATGGTTTGTGTTGGAAGGGATATTAAAGATCATCTAACCCTCTCTCCCCCCCACCCCCTCCCACCATGGGCAGGGACATCTTCCACTAGACCAGGCTATTCAAAGCCCCATCCAACCTGGCCTTGAACACCTCCAGGGATGGAGTATCCACAACTTCTCTGGGCAACCTGTTCCAGTGCCTCACCACCCTCATACTAAAGAATATCTTCCTTATATCTAATCTAAATCTACCCTCTTTTAGAACCACAGAATCATATAATGGCTTAGGTTGGAAGGGACCTTAAAGATTATCTAGTTCCAGCCCTCCTGCCATGGACAGGGATGCCACCCACTAGATCAAGTTGCCCAGGACAACCTTCTCTTTCACTAGCCCCTAAATAGCACAGAATGTCATCGGGGCAATTCTTCCACATTTAAATTAAGGAAACCATTACTCCTTCTCCTGTCACTACACTCTGTGACAAAGAGTTTCTCACCAGCTTTCTTGTAGGCCCCCTTTAAGTAGTGAAAGACTGCTATGAGGTCTCTCTGGAGCCTTCTCTTCACCAGGCTGAACAACCCCAACTCCCTCAGCCTGTCTTCATAGGAGAGGTGCTCCAGCCCCTTGATTATCTTGGTGGCCCTCCACTGGACTTGTTCTAATAGGTCCATGTCCTTCTTGTGCTGGGTGCCCCAGAGATGAACACAGTACTCTAGGTGGAGTCTCACAAGAGCAGAGTAGAGGAGGAGAATCACTTCCCTCAACCTGCTGGCCACACTTTTTTGGTGCAGCCCAGGATACGGTTGGCTTTCTGGGCTGCAAGTGCACACTTCCAGCTAATGTTGAGCTTCTTGTCGAGCAACACCTCCCAAATCCTTCTCCTCTGGGCTGCTCTCAATCCGTTTTCCACCCAGCCTCTATTTGTGCTTGGGAGTGCCCTGACCCAGGTGCAGGACCTCGCACTTGGCCTTGTTGAACATCATGAGGTTCGCACAGGCCCACCTCTCCAGCCTGTCCAGGTCCCTCTGGATGGCATCCCTTCCCTCCTCTGTGTCTATCACACCACGAGCTGGGTGTCATTGGCAAACCTGCTGAGGGTACACTCAATCCCACTGTCCATGTTGCTAATAGAGATGTTAAATAGAGCTATGTAAAGGTGTGCTGGAGTACACACACACAAAAAGTGTATTTCCATCTTCAGGATAGAAATATCTGTCCTTGCAGTCTTTGCCATTACCCCAGACTGAATGTGGCCAGTGCAGGAGGCTGGGGGCAACCCATCAGCCAGCAACACTTTCCCAGGCAGTTTTAGTGTGGGCTGAAGGATATGCTCCCACACAATGCCCAGGTGGGTTTATAGGGTCATGTGGGAGTCGGGCCAATCCCATTATTGACTTTGGATGTAACCATCATTTTTCAAGGGAGTGAGAGTCTTGGAATTGGTATGGATGCAACTTTTGTTGGGCCAGGTAGCCTCTAGAGTGGGTGCAGGTCTGTTACGTACATTAGTATGGATATACCTTGTATATAACATATTTGCTCCAGTATGTACTGTTAATTATAGCAGAAAAAGTGCACTAGGATTTATGGTTTAGAAAAAGGCAAATGTCTTGCTCTGATTAAAAAATGATGTTTTAATCACTAGTGGCCATTTGATATTTCTAATATGAGTGTAAATCAGGAGTGATTTTGTAGAAACTAGAATAACGTCTGTGTTGGGTAACAGATCAGAATGAGGAGTTTTATAGTTGTATTATCAGTATGTGCTAAGGGCCATTTTCATTCCCATTTTGGAATGATAAGCTCTAGAAATACTGAAGCACAGAATTTTTTTTCTAAGACCCTGGAGCAGGGATAAACTGGAAATGTGCCTGGGATAGTCCCACACACTAGCATTGACTGGACAAGCCTTCTGGTTTCTAGAGTTTCCTCAACCTAACAAAGGAACTTGTCAAATCAGAGTATTTCCTGAGCCAATGGGAAATTCTAATGAGAAGCTGCATGTGGGAGAAACGCTGCTCAGCATCCCCCCAGAACTATTCTTGACTTCAGAGAAGTGAACCCTTCTGGAAAAAAAATAAAGTTCATGATTTAATAATTGTGTTGTGTGTTGTATGTTTTGTTAGTTGTTTAGGAGTGTGGTTCTGCTTCTTTATTACATACGTTAAAAACAAAACAGTAAAGTAAAGTAAAATCTGGTGCTAATGTCTCAAACTCTTTTACACTTTCTGTTGTTCAGGAACAGTACCACGCTCATGTTTGTACTTAACACCACTATTGTCATGATATCTGTATTGGCTGCTTTTCATGTAGCATATGATCCTTTTATTTTTCTCCCGTTTAGCACTGGAAATATAAAGGTAAAGACAAAAGGCAAAATATTTCACTCCTCCGAAATATATTTCTGTCTCTGCACATTATGTGGATAGTTCCATTTAAATAATAGCGAAGTTTATTATTACAGTTTGCTTGTTGCATAGAAGAAAATTAGCCACTAATTAAATGTAACTTTGATGCAGGTTTGGGGGAAAATGAATATTTAAGAAAAGTGTGGAAAACCAAGGTAAGCGTGAAAGAGTCTCCAGTTATATAACACTTCAGAATGGAACTAGTTATATCTGTAATAAGTACACAGTTGAGGCTAATAAACTTGAATGCATCAATATGCGAGTGTGCAGTAATCCTGAGTGGAAGAAACATTTTGAAATTTTTCAGAGTTTCAGGGTGCTGAGTTTTGCTATATTGATTCTTGTGCAGTATCTTGTACTCATAGTGCCAGCAAGAGAAATGGATTGGAAATAGGCAGAAACATGAATATGGGCAAGATGACATGGCCCTAAAATTAAAAAAAGAAATTAATTTCAACATACTACAAAGACAGAAATGTGTTAATCTAATGCTGCCTTAAAAGAAACACATGAAGAACATGGTCATGTACAGCAAGGCAAAGAAGCCAAAGACATGAGCATAGCAGTGCTAGATTGCAGAGGAGAAAAAGAAGAAATGTCATCACAGAAGAAATCTTGGCAATTTCTTCATGGAGGTAGTAGGATAGGGGACTAGGAAAGTTCTCAGCTGCAGAAACTACCAACCTCATTTGATAATCTACCTTCTCTGAGGTTGGAATGCAGATATTGTAATATGTCTTGATAACATATATAAAAGTGTCCTTCCAATGAGTAGTAGTGGTTGACACTGCCATTAGTTTACTTACATTGTGGAGCATTGAGCTAACCAGTGTAAGGGAAAGTACCACAGCCTGGCCCAGACTATTGCCAAAAGCTGGGATAGATGTCACTTTCAATAACACAAAATACCAACAACTGTTTGAAGATTTAACTGAATTTTCTTTTAAGCAAATTTTCACAATGCACAGGGAACTTTTTCTGCTACCTATTATGTACATAAGAGAATGTTTAAAATGAATGTTTAAAAAAGCAAAAACCCAACCCAAACCTCCCAGATCAGGCACATTATTCAGTATAAAGTGATAGAAAACAAATGGAAGTGTGCTCATATTTCCTGATGATCACATCCTTTTATGTGCACATTTCATTTGCTGCACACAACAGGAAATAGAATAGGAAAAAACAACTGATTGGAAAAACTGGCTGAGTAGCAGGTGCTAATCCATACCTAAGGAAGGCAACAAGCTACAATATGGCTGGTAAACAGAACTGGGTAGTAGAGAGATGTCAGTAACTCCCAGAGGTAAAAGAAAGAGAGGTTTGCCCATCGCTGCTTCTACCTTTACTCCAAAAGATACCTGAGTGAAATCAGTGGGACTAGCTTCATTGAGAACACCTTAAACAAATCTAAACCAAAAATTTTGCTGAAACTCAAAGAAAAAAGACAAGAGTATCAATAGAATTAATTCAGCTAATATATTTAGCACATGAACAGTTGCCTAAGGGGTTGCTTAACATAGTACTATAAATCAGATAATTATGTATTCTTACATCTAAAAAAATATTAAATATAATTTGCCAATCTGGGAAACAAATTACTTTCTGTTCAACATCCAAATGATAGCAAACATTATCTTTGGAATTAATTAATTATTTATTTTAACATACTTATATACAGTGAGCGACTCATCCTGATAAAATAGTTTGCTTCAACATAAACTAAGTAAAGACTTTTATGAATTAATTAAAGTTAACACATTTGAGACTTAGAAACTTTCCTCACAAGCCTACATAAATATAACCACACTGATGATATGTCTTCTGTTGTCATGATTTTCAATCTGTGTCTTTACTGAGGGCCAACACCATTTACCGATGTTTTAGTTGCATCTGAGATGGATAACGCTTGAACAAAATACTCAACACACATTTTGAAATTAATTCTAAGCAGCTAAAGAGATTTTAAACGTACATGTTTATAGATACATGTATATTATATATTTGTGTATAATAATATATACACACACATTTATTTTAATGTTTAGCTTTAATAGCAAAAAGTACAGTAGAATTCCACTGATAGCAAGATTTGATTCTAGATTATCCATAGAAAATTGGTGCACTTTCTGAAAATCAATACAAGCTCAAAACAAAATGTGGTATCAGATAACTCTAAGCTGTAGTCTAAACCTGATAATCAATTTGAACACCTAAATAATTGAATGAAACCCACTAGAGTAAATAGATATTTGATAATGAAGAACCGCCATTGGAAAAATGTTACTGAGTAAAATTTTATATCAATCCCAAATAGGTGAACGTATAACATTTAGGATAAGGCCTCTCAGTCCTGACTGGAGCCGGTAAGTACTACTGGAGTACAAATAATAAATAATAGTACATGTACTGTAAACTCTCTAAAATCAGTGGTAATACCAAGCATTTTCCATCTTTGAAACACTACAGACAAAATTATTCCTCACAACACCCCTGTGAGGTAGGTACAAAAGTATTTCCCCATCTGTACTGACAGGGCAACTCATCCCAATACTACAAGGTGCTAGCTGACTCAGGGGCCTGGGGTTAGGGGGGTGTTCAGTCCCTGATTCCCAGAGACTACAAGACTATTTGTAGTCCAGAGACTACAATTATCAAGCAGAATAGGAGTCTAATTAGAGATTTGCCCACTTCCCTAAAATACATCAGTGGCACAGCCCAAAGCTTTTGGCTTTCTAATATGACACTTTGTCAGTGGATTAAGCCATTCTGCCTTCTGAAAAATAGAATACTATATATTGGTGCTGCTATATGCACAAACATGTATTTCTCTTTTATTTAATCTGCTGATACCTTTAATATCTGCAAAGGGAAATAATTTTCCTGTTAGTGTCTACATTGCATAAAAATCTCACAGCCAGATTCTTGCATTTCTGCTTTTGTATATAAAAGTTACAGGTTCTTTTACTCATTTATACGCAAAGAGACTGATTATTCATGATTTCATTCTCACATCAAATTTTATGTCAAGCGACAGTCAACTTTTTTTAGACCCAGATTTCAGGACCTCCTTTAAAATGGGGATAATACTGCTGTCTGTACTAAAATATATGTATTATCTCTTCACTCTTTTTAAAAATAAATCCAGAATGCTTTTGCCTACACATACTTTTAATATACTATATAGCTAGTCACTTGGAGTATCTCTACTGAAGTGGAGAATCTCTACATGGAGATTCCAGTGGTGTAAAAGCAGGCACAATGAAGTTGGGATTGGGATCTCCATCCTCCTGACCATCTGTGACTGCTTTATACCAGCACAGTAACAAACTTAATGCCTTCATCTGAAGAAAAGAGTGTGAATGGCATGTTTGTTAGCAAATCCTGCAAGCTACACACGTACCTGATCACATCGTTGATGACTTCATCATTCATTATGTTAGTTTTACAAACAGATGTAAAAAAACAGGCAGCTCTTTTGACTTCTGCAGAATTAGAGAAAAAGGGAAAAAAAATAGTACACGGTCTCTTCCAAATGACAGAGTACACGCAGAGAAGTAAATTAAAGGCAACAAAAATACAGACAAACGCAGCTGTAAGAAAACAAAAATATTTGCCAAGATAAAAAGGACAAAATAGGTAAAGGAATAGATATTATATTGACAGCTAATAATGACAAAAGAAAAAATAAAACAGGCAAGAAAGTAGTTATGTCAATCATTTGTCATAAGTGCTCTCTTTCTAACAACTTGTGGAAAAAATATAAGTGAAGAGTTTGAAAGCCTTGCTGGAACTTTCACAATGTAAAATAACCCTCCCCTCAAAATATCATAGCATGCAATTTTTCTGATTATAGAGTTCCTACATGGCTCTATTTTTAAACATCTGTAATTGAGCAGACATTGACAATTTTTATCCACGTAACACATTTTAATCTGAACTTTCTTCCTATAATAACAAAAATAACCCATTGCATATTTAAAAAATAGATACCACTTCTGCTTTCATCCTTTTTGTGGAGGAGGAGAGGAAGGCAGGTAATTTTCCTCTTATGTTTTATCATAACTCATATGTTTATCATTTTTTATGTTTGTATCATAACTATCAGTGCCCTTTTGCTTTCTTTTTTTGCATATCATGTTTTCTCTCAGCAAGGCCCAGGGATGTGCGTGCAGGGTGAAAAGCACAAGCACAAACCTATTGTTGTTGTTGAGTCACCAGAGGAAACTGGTCCTCTTTGCGTAGACCTTATAAAACCATAGCAAGGCCACTGAAAGATGATTAATTCAGATTTTTTTTCTTTTATTTATTTTTTGTCCATTTTAAATGCAGCAGGCATTCATCACTGGATTATAAAAGCTTGAAGGTTACTCAAACATACAGCTTTTTTTGCAGGAGATACTTAATCACATGCCTAACTTTAAGAATGTAAATACTTGCATTTAAATTAACATGAAAAAATAATTTGCTTAAAGTTAGACATGCTTTGACAAATTGGGGTCTTAAAAAAAAAAAATCAAAAACACACAACAAAACCACCACCACCAACACCGAAAACAAAAAAAGCCATAGGTTTTAACATACAGAATATGTCATTTGGAATGAATGGATGCGATTTCTCAGTTTTGTTCTTATTTTGTATTTTAGATTTTGAACTGCTTCTGATAAATTTCTTCACAAATTTTATCATGCAGTGTATCATGAATATTAGGCAAATGCTTAAACAACATGAAAAGGAAGCTTTTGTTGTTGAACTACACGAGAAGTGTTCAGAATGCAGTCAATTTGAAACAGTAGTACTTCCAAAGGCTGTTTTCTCCCCTCCATATTTTTTTCTTCTACTGTCTTGCAAGAAATGCTCTTAGGATTTATTTTTATTGGAAAAGAGACTTGAAGAATTCTACCCCTTTGCACCATTAATATATATTAGAATTGCATTTGAATACAAGGTGTCGACCTTATTCCGATTTTCAGATGCAACGATTAGAAGTCATTGACACCAATCTACTACAAGTGACCTTGTTCTCATATCTTGCTCTGTTATTAGAATAATCAAGGAACGCAATTCAGAAATAATATTACATCCTGCATTTTATTCAATTCCATATGACAAAAATAGTAACCTAGACTAAGACATCCATTTCAATCAGTAGATGTGTCAAGCCAACAAGATTTAATAATAAAAAATATTGGATCTAGGTAACAATTCCCAGCTGGTTCAGGGAGGCTCCTAGCCCTACATGGTATCACAGTATAAAAATAGTGTCTCTCTTCACCATGCAGAGAGGATTGACCTAACCCTGAATACAAAATGGGGTCAGTCTTACTGTACCATCATCAACCATCTTATTTACAACACTTTACATTTTTTTTTTACTTTTTCTTTTTTTTTTTCTTTTTCTTTTTTTTCCCTTTTTTTTTTTTTTTTTTAAGTATACACATTCTTTAGGTAATCAAGATAACACTACATGGTACCAAATACTAACAAAAAAAAAAAAGTCACACCAAAAATGACACAGATAAATAAAAACATTCAATTGCTGAAATACAGCAACATTGAGCCACCTCAGTTTTCTCTTTTAAAATGCTTGGAAACACACCTAACCACCCACATATTGTGGCAAAATAAAATAAAAAAAAAAAAAAAAAAAAAAAAAAAAAGATGTTATATTGTAGAGGCATTATAGATATATAACTTTGTTTATATATAGATATATATATCTATATATCTCTATCTCATCACTGTAGAAAACGGAGCTGTATAGTTCATTGTTCATTTCCAATAGAAACAAACAGCTAATAAGTCTTTGCAACACTTTTCACTCCATTACATGATGGCTGAAATAGTCCATCCTCTCACAGTAATGGTTTTTGTTATATAAGAAAGATTGTCCTATTTTTCAGTCTCAACTGAGAAGACCTCACTGTCTGATTCATTCTTCAGGGGCATAAAACTCCTTGCGCTGTTACCCAGCTACCCATAATGTCCCTCAAGCAATTCTGCTGGACGGAAGTTCATAGTGTCAGACTACACCATGCTTGTAATGCACAAAAATGAGGTAGTACACAAAATGTTTACTGTTCAAGTTTTGATTAAGCCCCAGTCTCCTCTGCATCCCCAGCCTAACTTACAAGTGGAACCATTCCCTTTATTTACTCAGTGTAATTTTAAGAATGCAATCAACATAAAATTATATTCAATTAATCAGAGTACATTGTGCTTCCAAGCAATCTGAGAAGATAATCAGCAAGAGTTGGAAATAAATACAGAACATACTGCTGCTCATACTGCCCAAAAGTTATTATTTTGTTCCCCGTGTTATTAGGCAGTCAACATCTTTCTTGTGGGTATGTGTGAAAGAGACAGAACAGATTACAGTAAAATTAAACCTACACAATGTTCTCCTTCATCTATCCTAAGCTTGTATTAATATCACACTTCCAAGATAAATTTATCAGAATTCTGTTGGGGGTGGTCACGCTTTTAAGTGGGCTTTGTAGGAAAGTTAAATGAATCATTTCAATTTAAGAAATGGCAGGCCCCATATTTCCTAAGGATCTGACAGTTCTCTGCGCCTTTTCTGCTTAGTTAATAGAGGTCTCTCATTGTTTGACCTTAAAACAAAACAAGAAACTGTAACAGGGTTTCCCCCCTTATTCCTTAAGTCAAAGTACTATTTATAAAATAGTTTACATCTTTGTTCAGTTTCAAATTATAGACAAACCTCCCTAATACAAAATACTAAAAGTGCAATAGTATAAATTAAGAGTTTGCAACCACATTATACAAACATTACCTTTTTATTGTACAGCTTTGATAACATGAAGTATTAATCACAACTGCTTATAAAGTTGTGAATAATTTATGATGCTAAGGTTTGTCTGTAACTTGTTTTCCAATCATTGAGCTAAAGTCCACACTACATTTTTTTTTTTCATTTAATAGAACAACTGTCCACATAGCAGCTACAAATACTTAAATTAAAAAAAAAAAAAAAAGTTTGTTACTGACAGGTACTTGCACATGAAAAGCATGCTATCTTTCCCAATAAAACTTCACAATTTTGCCTGCATTGAAATAAACCACTTACTTATAGTAAAGCAAAACTTGCTTAAAAAATAAAAATAAAAATAAATCACATAGCCAGATGTATTTTGCAGTACAAAAGCTTCATTTAAGTTTGGGGCTAGTATATTGTCTGTTACCCGCATAATCTTAACATTATAAATACTACAGACAAGGATACTGTAATAATACACAGCATTGGGGTACTAAATCACTTATTTAAGATTAAGGTTCCTAAAAACATAGTCCATGTTGCTAACTAATTTGAACAAAACCAGCAAATAAGTGTGACAGAATGCCATAGTGAAGCC
Source organism: Cygnus atratus (assembly GCF_013377495.2). NCBI lineage: Eukaryota > Metazoa > Chordata > Aves > Anseriformes > Anatidae > Cygnus > Cygnus atratus. The sequence continues at coordinate 48,798,467 of NC_066363.1, forward strand.
CCCTTTCTCAGTTGATAATAAGTTTTGTAAGAAGCAAAGTGGACGTAGACTAGCCTCTTTCTGTTTCTAATGAAGTTATCCAAGGATTTTTGTTTGTTTGTTTGTTTCTGTTAAATTAAAAGGTTTCAAAGTTCTCAGTAACAGTCAAACTCACTGTTGAAAGAAGTACCATGCAGATCTTGCAAGACAACTTTTCAGCAGCCACAAAGTTAGGTATTTCTGCTATGAGTAAAATTTTAAAGGGAACCTATGCGTTTAGGTCAGGAAACTAATGCTTAGCTTCAAAAGCTGTACATGGAAAAGGACAAGTGTTGTGTCAAGTAGCAGTCCAACAGTTATTCATAATGAATGCTTTTAATTAATGCCAATCTCTTTATTATCCTCAATAAATCTGGTGAATGGACGACTGGCTCCAGTTTCAGAACTTGCTTTGTCCAAACCAACAATGGGAGGGCTGCTGCCTGTGCGAGCTTTGTCCATGCCACTGGTAAGGTTACTTAGAGGCGGGATGGCGCCTCCACCTAGACTTACTGGGAGCTGAGGAATGCCTCCGTTCTGTATGACAGAAATCTCATTGTTCTTCATAGCAAGTCCATTAGTGATAGCTGCAGCATATTGGTTCCAAAAGTTGGGGTCAACATTCATGGCCCGAGCTGCCAAATCTTTCTGGAACATCTCAGAGAACTTCAGCGCATCACCACCCAGCAAAGCCATGGGGTTTTCCACGGAGAGGCGGCGGCCACGGCGTGCAGGGGCGTTATTCCACATGTGAGTTCCCATGTGAACCTGCAGAACAAACAGGACAAGAAACACCTCCACATTAGCACCTTCAGTATTGCTTGCTTAAAAAAAAAAAAAAAAAAAAAGTCTTTTAATTCTTTTAATTCATATTGAAAACAAATCAGTTCCAGTTAAGACACAGTTGTAACGCCCAGTCATGATATACAAAGGAAATTCCAACTTTGTAATCATCTTTCAATGTGCATTTGTTTCTTGTCCGTGGAAACAAATGCAGCACCACAAAAATAAACTGTACATATCCTTTTAGGTTAGATAATTTTGTATGCAAGCTGGAAGTTCTTCATGCTGAAGATTACCAAGTACATTATTTGTACTAGGAGATGGGCATTTTTTCTGCCCTTCCCCTTTTTACATCTTGTCTCTTTTCTTAATATTTTGCCTCATCCCAGAGGCACTGATTATTTTAATAAATATAATATAAAAAAAAAAATCAGGACGTGTAAAAATGTATTCCTAAGGCTGTATCCTAATGGTTAACCACATTGTAGGAATAAGAGGCATCAGTCCCATAGTAACCCATCGTAAATTAGTAAGAAACAGCTTTCTAGTCTGCAATGGCTGCAAAGCAGGATAGAAAATGGAAGTCTGTGATAGGCACACAAGGAGCCAAGTGAACTCTGCATTTCTGGTTTATAGGGAGTTTCTTTTGCACTGCTCTTCCACAAGAACTGCCAGAACGTGTATGTCAGCTGACTGCCTGTTTCATTGTGTGTGTCAGGCAAACTACAATGTGCATGTGCATATTCCCAGAACAAGTTTTAAAGCACGTATCACTGCACAGCCACTTTTCAATCCCTATCTTTAACACAGGAGAAACACCACCATTGAAAAAGCCTTGAATTTCCCTTATCTCCTGTCTTTGGGACACACACTTAGCACTAACACCTGCTAAGTTCAAGTACAGTGCCTTATTCCCCCCGAGCCTTTACAGTCGTATTTGGCCTCTTACCTTAAGATTCCCCTTTGTGGTAAAAGCTCTACCACAGATTGTGCAACCAAACGGTTTTTCACCAGTATGGGTGCGCTCGTGTATCTGCAGTGCACTTGCTGAGGAGAAGGTCTTCCCACAAGACTGACAGTTGTGCTGCTTGGGAGTCCGGCGAGGGGGGGGTGCCAGCATAGGGGTGATCCCCGGACTCATCACTGTCTGTGGTGCAGCAGGAACCTGGATTCCAGCTGGAAGCGAGGGAACCTCACCCAAAGAGATCGGCTTGCTGTGACCATTCACTTCCATTTTGATCATGGTAGGCGCTGTACTGGTGACCAGGCTAGGAGTACTTTGGCTGGGACCTAGAGTAAAGTTGGGTTCAAATAACTGAGAAGGCAGCTCTTTTAATTTGTGCGTCAGTAAGTGCTGTTTTAAATTACCCATAGTGGAACACCCACGATTGCAGACTGTACAAACAAATGGACGTTCTTTAGTATGGCTGCGGTAGTGAATTTCCAATGCACTCTTACAAGCAAAAGGCTTGCCACAGATATTACAAACAGTACTTTTAAACTTACCACGTTCTCTGTTCAGGAACAGCAGGCTAAAAGGAGCCTCCTCTTTGATGACCGGTCTTCCTGGGTTGGTGGATGTCAGATCTAATGCGCCTCCATTTTCAGTTGCAGGTGGTGGACTGTCTGGTTTTTCTGTCTTTAATTGTATTTCTTGTGGTTCTTCCTGGTTACTGAGACCTGGAGACTTTGATCTAAAACTTTCACTATTGCTATTTACAGGAGACAGAGCTTGCATGGAGGAAGAAGACTCTGACATTGCAGGGCTACCTGCACTCTGGCTTTCGAGATCGCCAACAGCCGATGAGGAGTCATTGCTTAAATGGTCACTTTCTCCTGATCCATTTTCTATGGATTTTAAACTGGTCAGCTGCTGACAGTTCATGACAGAATCAATCATTTTCATTTGATTCTCCAAAGCAGCAATACTGGAGATCACAGAAGGTGGTGAAGAAGGACATGACCCAGAGTAAGAGATAAGGGGTTTGGATGAGTCACTTGCCGCATCCTTTAACTCTGGGTCCTCTTCCATAGAATTTTCATCAATGTCATCATCGAAGTTGCTCAGTGTGTCAATGTTCTTCTCATCATAGGAAAGCTCTGAGTCCATGGCATCCTGGAAGCCCTCTGGTAATGGCGTGTTTGGAATTTGCCCACCCATGTGCATACGAATATGCTGCTGAAGAACAACTGCATTTGTAAATTTCTTCTGACAAATGGGACATGAGTGCTGTACTCTAAGTGGGGGCTTCGCTCGATGAACTCCAAAATGTGTTTTTAGATTGCCTTTTGTAGTAAAGGCACGTCCACAAATTTTGCATTTAAATGGTCTTTCTCCTGTATGCGTTCTGTAATGCATCTTGAGAGCACTCTGACAACTAAGCACACGGTGACAAATGACACATTGATTTGGATCTGTCATCTTCTTATCAATGTTCTCTACCAGCTGTTGCAGTTTTGAGGTTTCTGATGTTTGCATAGAGTCTAACAGACCACCAAATGGAAATTTTGCCTTAAACTGGTCAGACATTGCTGGAAGCACAGGGTTTGGGAGGCTTGTTGAAACACTGCTGTCTGTAACAGTAGTAGGAACTGAAGATGTGGAAGCTGTGGAAACTTGCCCACCTACAGAGAGTTCCCCGAGTCGTGTGCCCGTGGGAGGCAGACTGACAGGTTCTGCCTTAGTCAGACATGAGCCGCTCTGAATGGGCTGCGGGGATTCAGCAGACACTGGAATGCCCGACTCAGATGTGTTGAGGCTC